>NC_137005.1:25625108-25742608 GCF_032717465.1 Coenobita brevimanus
CGTGGGTCGTTTGTAATGTTGCCATCTGAAGATTTTAGTGGAGGAATGGAAGATAACATGTTAAAGTTATTACTGAAAGAATTAAGTGTTGACCAGAATATTTTATTATCATTAGGGTTGTTAAGTAGTTTTGATGCTTGCTTTTGAAGAAAGTTTGATGTAGCTAGATTTAAAACAGCTTTTCATGATTTCTAGCAATTTTAAATTGAAAGAGTGATTCAGATGTTTTTGATTTTAAGTAAGAGTTCTATGCTAATGATTTTTGGGGTGTTCCTCTGGCACAATTGCCATCAAACCATTTTGGAGAGTTCGATCTTTTAGTGAACTGTTGACTTGGTATGAAAAAATCCATTCCAGCTAGTATTAAGTTGCAAATGTGCGACTGGGTAGAACTGGGATCACTAGAGAAGAAAGATTGCCATGGATTATCAGGAAGATTATTTCTAAATCCATCCCAGTTTGCCCTATTAAAGTGCCATCAGGTCACCCTGACAGTTTCAGAACGGGGAGGTGTGGAATGAGGCTTTGTTGAGATTGTGGTCAGAGGATCCAAGTGGTGACAATACTTCTATCCTATATTGATCTGGATTATTTGTGAAGAATAAATCCAAGAGATGGGCATTATGGTGAGGATTATCAGGTATTCTGGTTGGTTGTTTTACCAGCTGGGTGAGATTAAATGATTCTGCAAACAGCTCGCACTCTAGACCAGCGTCGTCAGTCCTGGCAGAATACAATAACCATTCAACATTACGTATGTTAAAATCAACCAAAATGGTGATTTCAGTGCTAAGGGCAAGGTTAAGGTCACTCAACTGTGTGGATATGGAATCAAATACACTGGGTTCCGAAGAAGCATTGGGGGAGCGATATACTACACAAATATATTTGGTAATATTTTGACAATTTAGTTTTTATAATGAGTAATCAAAACTGGATGAAGTGAAGTTTCAAATAGTGTTAAAAAAAAAAATCAAATGGAAAGAGTCAAGACCTGGCTGCACTGAAGTTTGAATCGATCATATTCGCAAGTAAAATGTCTAATAACGTTAAGTGGGAATAAAACAAAAATAAAAACACCCATTTTGCCACGTTTTGGGGAAGACATTCCTCCCTGCTAGATATACTGTACTACAGGTGACAGCTGCAAACGAATGTTCAAAGCGTGAACCAATGACGTTTTCATTGTTGAGTTTGTAATCTGATCTAAACCATCAAAAACTCACTGTCAGAATGTCCTAGTCCTGCCACTAGTTCAAAGCCCAAAACAACTCGTGGGAACCGTTCCACAACAACTGTGTAAATTTTCGGTGAAATTTGGCAAACATATTACATGAAAGTCGATTGTAAAGAGGGAATCTACTGACTTTCAAGGTTTTACGCACATCTTTCCATTGCCATTGGTCCACATTGTGGCACAAATGTTGCAGACCTCTTATCTTAGTAGTCGAGAGACCATCTTTTAACATAAGGTGTACAGTAAGTCGGTGATAACTGTAAGGTCTACCAATTTTCAAACTTCTGGATTTCCCGCTACCAATATTCCCAAAGCCTACACGTAGTGGCATTGTACACCCTGGGAGGAGAAGCTTCGCTGTCCATCCGGAAGCCAAACCTCCTCATATCTCCCTGCGCCTTGTCGTGGAAAGGGTTCTGCTTCGAATCTAGTGAGATGTGGTCTACCGCAAGGGGGCACCAGATTTATAAACGTTGTATGTAATATACTGTATCGGTGGTAGGGCCCAATAGAAGCAGTTGCCTACCTGTGGTGGACAGGTCTCCTCTCACATACACTTCAGAACTTAGGAACATAAACAGGAGCAACCCCTTCCCTCCCTCAACCTTGCCTTACATGTTGTGACAGCCATATCCTAACATCTAGGTAACATCTGTTCGTGCAGCTTCACACACACGCACACACGCACATAAACACACACACACACACACACACACACACACACACACACGGGCCTAGACCGAGCGTGTAATGCTTTGGCATCCACAAAAATCTTCGCGAAGGAATACACTAGTGTTTGAAAGCTGGCAAAGAAATGAGGTTTTTAGGTTATGTATCTTCATAGTTTCGCCAGATTATCCCCTCGCCTTGAATCTCTCTCTCTCTCCCTGATGGTCACTGGAAATAATATAATGTTCCGGGAATATGTTGGTATGGTATCTCATCCGTCCACTCGTCTTCTACCATTCCTCATACATTTTTCGTATTTTTTGTTTCTCAGTTGTTATCTTTATATCGGCCAGTCCGTCTGTATGCTATGTTTTTGCTCTTTCGGCTTCCTATTTCCGTAATGTTTCCTCTCTCTCTTCCCCAGCTGTGCTGCGCTTTACTTCTTTAACTGTCTTCTTCATTCAGGGTTTTCTCCTCTCCTCTTTCTCGGTAGTCTATATTCTTCATTCTTCTTCAGGGTCAGCTTCCCCCCCCCCCTCTCTCTCTCTTTGTCGTCTTACGCCTCCTCCTTTCTCCCCTTACGACTTTCCATCATTCCTCTCGGGATAGCCAGTGGCGTGTTCGGTAATACGTCCAGCTCGCCATTAAAAGAGCCGTAGATGGAATAATTGGCCTGGTGAACTCGGTTTGCTGCCCTCTGATCTCTAATCATCTTGCAGTTTATATGGGAACCTGAATATAAAACCAGCCGCTGCTATTCTTTTTCATTGGGAAGACCCTCATGTTGACACTAGGTATTGGTTTAATATTTTGTCTTCCTAAGCGTTTTTCCTCCTTTACCTCCTCATTTTCCTTTCCAGCATCTCCATCTGTCTTTTCTGCCTTCTCTTCTGGCAATAGCTGATTTTATTAACTTTCATACTTAGGGCTCCTCTAGCATTTTTTTAAATACTAGAAATTGTTTATAATTGCATCGTTAACCCTTTCATGATGAGGACAGTTTTAGTGTTTATTTCAATAAACGCCAGCAGAGTGAGTCCGTGAGGCCTGGTTCCTATATTTCATCTACTTTAACTTGACCTATAATTGCCACTTCATCTCGAGTGCTGGACTTTAACGGATGATTAGCATTAAAATACGGTGCTGGTCGTATGGATAGCATGTAGAACCATAGCATTATCTATTCTGCCAATTATATGTAAAAAGAGATTAACAGTAGAGCACGTGACAGTGACAAAAATGCAATTCGGATAAAATGCTGAACTACAGAATAGTCTTTCTCTGCCGCTGAACTTGGGGAAGTAAGCATCAAAGGGACGCAAATCTCCGCCAAGTTAGGGTGGACGAAGTATTGTCTTCCACAACTACTGTTAACATCTGTCCAGTTGGCAGGGTGACAAGGTGCATTTATATGTCTATCATCCAATGCTTTATTGCCAAATCAGGAGAGTAGGGACATTGGGCTTTGCTGGTTATTCTTGCTAAGTAAGGCAAGTGTCATAAAAGACTTTGTAGTTACTTGTAGAGAAGTTATATATATTAGACTTGTGGACGAGCGGTTGTTATACTTGAGTAGCTTTGTGAGTAGATAATCTTCTTTCCCATTTGTCATGTAGTGACAGGAGAGGTAAAGAATAGTATGGGACTATTTTTATTTGTCTTCGAAATATTAACAAGTCTCTCACACAGAGCGAAGTATAAAGTAGAGTCCCGCTAGCTATCTCTCTGTCTCGCTCTCTCTGTCTCTCTTTCAAGTTGCTAAGCCCTTCTCCCTGCGACATGTCTGTTCTATGGCTAGCTTCCTTCTGACTTCTCTTTCCTAAATTCTGGTGAAACAGGAGACGTATCACGTGTGTTCCTTGTGATTGGAAAGTTCTAGAAGCCTGTGTGTGAGTATGTGTGTATGTGTGTGTATGGTCACTAGGCGCTGTCGTGTGCCTATAAAGCATTCCTTGAGTTAAGAGTGTGTAAGCATGTTTAGCATTGCTCGATTCTTGCAGACACAGTACCTTCTCATCATCTGACTCCCTGCTTCTATCTGTCTCTCTATCTGTCTTTTTATCTATCTATCTATTATGATTTGTAATTATAATATGGAGTCCTAATATATGCTCGGTCACGCGAAAATGGCGTACCATCGACAGTTAATAGTTATAACATATTAATACATATTATATACACATTATAATGAACTTATAAGCTAATTAAGTGAAATATATAATATTGTAAAAGTAACATAATTGTATGAATATTGTATACATATAATATTTATAGTAAATAGTAATTATTCAGTAATATTACATTTTAAACAAGTTGTGAGATGTGTATGTATAACAGACATACGCATATAATTGTGCAATGGTAATACTGCTAGGTTATACATTACATATTGAGTTATCCCTTTAGTAATGTCTAATATTTCACCTAACTTGTATGATGATACTGGTAATACAGAATTGTGCTATAGTTGTATGACTTATAATATTGGTAATACATAATTGTAACATTTTATGAATTGTTACAAAATATTGTGGTAATGCATAATTGTGTTGGCCTTATAATTGTAGTTACATTTTTTAATGCAACTGTTACATAAGTGTCTTGGCCTTATAATTGTAGTTAAAGTTACATAAAAGTTACATCTTGTTAATGCAACTGTTAATTGGCAAAGTGTAACATAATGCAATCGTTTGTCGTTACATAATTGTTACATATCGTTTGTAGTTACATAATTGTAGTTAAAGTTACATAAAAGTTACATCTTGTTAATGCAACTGTTGCATAAATGGTACATATTGTTTGTAGTTACATAATTGTAGCAAGTGTAACATAATGCAATCGTTTGTCGGTACATAATTGTTACATATCGTTTGTAGTTACATAATTGTAGCAAGTGTAACATAATGCAATCGTTTGTCGTTACATAATTGTAATAATTGCAGTCCTGACATATGAATCCGGTCATGCTGCGGTCGATGATAGTGATGATGTGTCATGCCACTTGCTTGTGGAGACAACAATTTGCTTTTTTGTTTGTAGTTTATGTGGTATTTTGGCATATGTAGTAAAACTTACACTTATTTTCATTTGTTTGTTATGTGATCTTACTCTATTTCTCTTTCTCTCTTTTTTTTTTTTTTGTATTGATTTTCTGTAGTTTGTTTGTCTTCGTTTGTCTACGCTTTTTCTGTGTTGTTCATGGTTGCATAATTACTGGCTAATTTCCTTGGGATACTTTTTTAAAGTTTAGTTTATATTGCACAGGTATTACTGAAAATGATATTATATAGTCCCATATTTTGTTATTTTATATAAAAAATATATATACACTACATACAGTATCAACTACATACACTGACTTGTTGTTCACTTGTACCTATCGTGGGTAATATATGTGTCAGCACTGTGTGGAAATCATTGTCTTCACGATTGTGTTGAAGATGTTCATTCTTGTTAACGTCATTTGGGTTGGCCATTTTTTTTTTCTCTAGTTTACCTTGTAACTTAATTTATATGTTTCCACGAGGTAGCTTTAATCAATAAATGTTTAATACAGTTCTTTTAATCGCTCACTGAGTAACTGTGATGGCATATTTTCTTTATCACTTTGTAGATATGATAATGTATAGCTGTATGTATGAAACACGTATTTTATGTAGGTATAAATGGTAACACTCGTCGGTAGTAAATAAATGTTATAATAAATGAATGAATATATACAGTGTAGAATATTTATTGTTGGTGATTATTTAGCGTTTGAGTTATGCAGACAACTGAAGTAAGTATGTGTATTTAAGCTGTAACTATACAGCACGTTTTATATGTTTGTGCAGAAGCTTATTGTCTATCACTGTGTATTATATAAATGAAGTAACTATGTAACTCACTAATTTTTACCGTGGTGGGAATGGTGTGAGTGGTGGTGCAGGTGGTGACTTGACTGACGTGGCGTCTTTTCAGCAAGCACGCATGATGACGTCGACTTCCCACACTGGTAGCTGTGGTGAGTGAATGAGTAACGATGAGTAACTTGAGTGAAGATGAGTGAGTAAGATGAGTTATGAGTCGTGTCTCACTCTTCGTTTGTTTGTTCCGTTTTTCTTTGTCGATGTTTTCTCGGTCCTTTTCTCTTGTGATTTACTCGTTGTAGGATGAAGACTGCCGCTACTTGTAGGTGCGTATAGAAGATTATACAGACGACTCGTAGAGTTGTTACTTGTAGTTGATTGTAGATGGCTGTAGTTCGCCGGTTCGTCGTAGAAGTTGCAAGATTGTTTGTATCAATATATTGTTAAACTACTTGCAAGGCGTCCTGTGACCTCTTCACCTCTGCATCAGCATGATGATCGGGGAGACGGAGGGGGGGTTGGAGAGAACTGTCAGGAGCTATTTGTGAGTTGTTGGTTGTGAGAGGTATTCTTGTTTTCAATCTTGATATTTTGTAGGAATTCAATGTTGATTCGTAGACGAGGTTCATATACGTTCGCTGCTACCAAATGTCATAAAAGACTTTATAGTTACTTGTAGAGAAGTTATATATATTAGACTTGTGGACGAGTGGTTGTTATACTTGAGTAGCTTTGTGAGTAGATAATCTTCTTTCCCATTTGTCATGTAGTGACAGGAGAGGTAAAGAATAGTATGGGACTATTTTTATTTGTCTTGGAAATATTAACAAGTCTCTCACACAGAGCGAAGTATAAAGTAGAGTCCCGCTAGCTATCTCTCTGTCTCGCTCTCTCTGTCTCTCTCTCAAGTTGCTAAGCCCTCCTCCCTGCGACCTGTCTGTTCTATGGCTAGCTTCCTTCTGACTTCTCTTTCCTAAATTCTGGTGAAACAGGAGACGTATCACGTGTGTTCCTTGTGATTGGAAAGTTCTAGAAGCCTGTGTGTGAGTATGTGTGTATGTGTGTGTATGGTCACTAGGCGCTGTCGTGTGCCTATAAAGCATTCCTTGAGTTAAGAGTGTGTAAGCATGTTTAGCATTGCTCGATTCTTGCAGACACAGTACCTTCTCATCATCTGACTCCCTGCTTCTATCTGTCTCTCTATCTATCTATTTATCTATCTATCTATTATGATTTGTAATTATAATATGGAGTCCTAATACAAGTACGCAGTTGCTCTGTCCTGAGTAGCATTATTTAGGTAATAAACTACATTTATCCTCCAATGAAAGCCTGTGTGTGACACATCCACTTACAGCGACTTAACCATAAAACTATGAAGCGTCTGTTTACTTATATAGTTTCCACCCAGCCTAGTAAATAGTTTAAAATTATACAAAGTTAACACTGTATCGGGTGAGTTGATGGTGAACTTTCCAAATGTAAATGTTTAAAAAGCACATCTGTGGCATTGGTAAATTCCAGTTTTTGCCAAGACATTTCCAAATGCCTCGCCTCTCAGAGTCTCTTCTCCCCTATCTCTTTCCCTCCCATTTTCCTCGTCTCTTCCTTTCTCTTTCGCTTTTCTTCTGTCCTTGCTCTCTCCTTCTTCTCCTCTGAATCGTCCCACCTGCTTCTCTACGCCTTACCGCTGTTTTCTTAATTTTCTCTCGCCTCTCTCGCTCCTAGTCTTCCTCCTCTTTACCCTCCTTTCTCCCCCAAATTTTCTTCACCTTGCTCCTTTAGTCATGGTGTGTCTTTCTCTTCTGTAATTCTCATCCTCCCACCTTCCCCCTTCATTATAGCTCATCACACCAGTGATTAGTTATATTGTTCTTGAAATAATAATAATAATAATAATAATAATAATAAAAATAATAATAATAATAATAATAATAATATCATTATTATTATGATGATGATGATGATGATGATTATTATTATTATTGTTATTATTATTATTATTATAACAATTATTATTATTATTATTATTTATTATTATTATTATTATTATTATTATGGTCAGCTAGTCAGGTCAGGTGCGGGTAAGGGGATGGGTCTATTATGATGTGGCAGGGGTAAACCAGCTCTGCTGTCAGGCCCTGCTGCGGATGTCACTGATTGCACCTCGCAGTTGACCCTTGTGCGGTGTGGTGCGGTGAGGATCTGTCCGTTCTCCCCTTTGGGGCTAAGATGCGAATGAATGTGTTTGAATGGATGAGTAAATGGGGAGTGTGTCGTCCTGTCTCGGCTACCTCCCTTTCCTTGGGGGAAGCAGCCTAGGTATATAGATAGATAAATTATTACTTTATTATTATTATTTATTATTATTATTATTATTATTATCAATTCTTAGGGAAAAGTAATTGTTCGTATTCTCTCAATTTCAAAGCTACAGCCATCATAGTTGGCCATCTGAGTCCCCCAGCGGGCAGCTTCATGTGACCCAGTATCATTCAGTGCCCAGTACTGGTTTTCCTGTTACATCCAAAACCCTTTAAAAACAGTCTATTCGCGGATTCGCAGGTACCGATAAAGGTACAGACTTGAAAATTTTGTGGGATGTAGCCAAGGTCGGGGAGCAGGTCTAAAAGGTCTTTCGTCCCATTTAAGCCAGTAGTTTCTGAGATAGCCAAGGGGTCAGTGGAAAGAAGTTTGGGCTTCGCCTTTTTCGATATGAGAGGATTTTGTTGCTTCCACCTTCTCCCAACGTGCATGACACTCTTCTAGAGGGGGCCCTACTACATAGGCCCTTCACTTCGAAGTGCTCACTATATGAAAGCTATTGATATCAATAGGTCCAGCGATTGCTTGTGATGTGGTGAGCTATTGAAATTGCTGAGGGTTTTGTTTTCTTCCAATCGTTTCTACCACTTCTCCCTCCTCTATCTTGTTCCCCTTTCTTCTCCCCTGAATCTCTCCATCTGTCTCTTCCGCGTTCCTGGATTTCCTGTCGCAGACTTTCTCTAGCAAAGCGTTCCTTCTAAACCAGTCGACTCTTCCCCTTACTTGATTTTTTTTTTTTTTATTCTTTTTCACTCCGTCTTCCCTCCCCCGTTCTTTCGATGCTTCAATATTTTTATGTTTCTTTTGAGCAACTCTATTATTCTCTCTCTCTCTCTCTCTCTATCTATCTATCTATCTATCGATCTATCCAATCTTGATATCTCTTTTCACTCTCTGATAACCCGTTCATGTCTCCCTCTTCTTCCTTTATTTCCCCTATCCACTTTCCACCAACAATATACTTTTCTCTCTTTCTTCCTCTTACGGCCATCTCTCACGATTTCTATTTTTCTCCCTTTTGTGTTTTATTGCACATTCCTTTCATGTTCTCTATTATTACCTTATTTCATATCCTTGGTAAATGGACGAATTTCGTAGTTATTCATTCCATTTCTGTAGTCCTTTCACCTCCAGTTGGTTTCATTACCTTTGGAGAAGCTCTGTGTAGTGACTGAGACAAAAAGTCTTTCGCATTATCCCCTTCACAAGCTGGCTTATCTCCCTGAACCTGATGATAACCACCATTATTCCATATGGTGTGGATATTGGAATCGCTCCCGTCCGTCCGTCTGTCCTTCTGTCCGTCTTTCGTCCGGTCCTCTATCTCGGAAACTAGCAGGTGGACTGGCTTCATATCACAAAGACAGATAGAGTATGTGTCGTAGTTGATGCCCTTATCTGTGAAATTGCCATTTTGTCTGTACTTTATAAACTATAACCATATAGGAAAAAATCTGTCATGTGTTATCCGTCTGTCGTCTTTCCGTCCGGGCCTGAATCTTGGAAACTACCAGGTGGATTGGCTTCATATTACACAGAAAGATAGAGCATGTGCCGTAGTTCATGCCCGTTTATGTAGCATTGCCATATTGTCTGTACTTTATGAGCTATGACCATATAAGGAAGAATATGTCGTGTTATCTTTCTGTCCGTCTTTCTGTCTTGGCGTGTATCCCGGAAACCACCAGGTGGATGGCTTCGTATCACCCAGAAAGTTAGAGAGTGTGTCGTAGTTGATGCCCGTATATGTAAAACTGCCATATTGTCTGTACTTTACGAGCTCTGACGATATAAGGAAAAATCTGTCTTTCCATCTGCCTGTCTTTCTGTCCGGACCTTTTTCTTGGAACCTATCAGGTGGACTGGCTTCACATCACACAGAAAGATAGAATATGTGTCGTAGTCGATGCCGTATATGTAAAATTGCGATATTGTTGTACTTAACGGGCTATGACCATATATCAAGAAATATATCTTGGTATGTTTGGTCGTGTCAACTGGAGATTTCAATCCGACCTGCACAAGGAATCTGCAAATGAAACTTGGAGGATCGATTTCTAAGTTGTGTGTTGTTGTTGTGGGGATATTTGCCCACACTTGGTGGGGCACGGGCAAACAAAGAGCCCGTCAGGGAAGTAACAAAATAAAATTCTCGAAAGAGCATAGCAAGACCGGCAAACTGGCGAAACTGGGAAAAGGCAGTAGAGGCAAGGGAAGGTGTGATGGTCGGTGGTGAGGTTGGCTGCCTGATTGTAAACGGGACATGGGCGGGGTGAAGCTTGCTAGACGGCGTGGAGCCGATGAAGGAGGCGTCGACGAGCTCCAGGTGGAATGCCCCAAACGAATGGCGGTCGGTGGTAATCCAGACAGCACGATGGTTGACGAGGGCAGTGCGGGACGAAAGCGAGGTAGACATGACGGCGCCGATGGACGAGGGATCGACGAGCGCCAGGTGGAAGGTACCGACCCTGCCCTCAACCCCCTTGCCCTTGATGGAAGTAGGGCACTAAAATGCTTCGCCCAGCTCTCCAACAGCAGCAGGTGGAAGCACAGAGGGGAGGCCCAGTCCTGGTCGGCTCAAGGGCACAACCCTGGTCCAGTTAGTAGCGGAGGGAGGGTCGTCGGCCGGGTATACAAGGGCGGAGGAGCCTCGACCTCCTGATCAGCAGACCAGGGCACTCCCTCAGATGGAGAGGACAGGCCCATCCCTTGGCTGGTACGGCTACTGTGGAGAACTTGTCACGCTGGGAGATCTTATCACGATGAGAGATGGACTGTGAGTCTCGATTTCTAAGAATTGATTATATCTAAGAAGTGATTATTATAATAATAAGTGGCTGGGGAATGGCTGGGAGAAGGAGGGAGGTGAGATGACAGGAAGAAATCAGTAGGATAGAAGTTGTGGAAGCAATGAAGAAAGTTAAATCGGGGAAAGCCCCAGGAATTGATGGAGTGTGTGGTGAAATGCTGAAGCATGGGGGAGAGATAGTAGTAGAATGGATGTGGAAGATGTGCAGATTGGCCTGGGAGGAAGGTCGAGTCCCGGAGGATTTGAAGTCAGGTATAATTATTCCCTTGTACAAAGGAAAAAGGGAAAAAGAAGTGTGTGGTAATCATAAGGGCATATGTCTTCTTAGTATAATAGGAAAAGTGAATGGTAGGATACTTATTGACAGAGTTAGAGAAAGAACAGAGAAATTAGTTGGAGAAGAACAGGGAGGCTTTAGGAAGGGAAGAGGTTGTGTAGATCAGATATTCATTCTTAGATCTTTAGTGGAAAAGTTTCTAGAGAAGGGAAACAAGTTGTATGTGGCTTTCATGGATTTGGAGAAAGCATATGACAGGGTGGATAGACAAGGATTGTGGAAAGTGTTAAGAATATATGGAGTAGATGGGAAGTTGTTGAATGCTGTGAAGAGCATGTACGATGGTGCGAAGGCTGCAGTGCGTGTGGATGGTGAACTAAGTGAATTTTTCTCTTTGAAATTTGGGTTGAAACAGGGATGTGTCATGTCTCCATGGTTGGTCAATCTGTACAAGGATGGGGTAATAAAAGAGGTACAAGGTAGGGTAGTGGATGTTGGAGTGGCCCTGGTGAGAGAGGATAGTGTTTGGAAACTCCCTGTACTGTTGTTTGCAGATGATACTGTGTTGTTGAGTGAAGACGAAGGGGAGCTGCAAGGCTTGGTGGATGAGTTTGGGAGAGTGTGTAAGAAACGGAATCTAAAGGAGAATGTAGGGAAAAGTAAAGTGATGGTCTTTGAGAGAGGTGAAGTCAGTGAATGTACAGCGAGGTTGGATGGTGAGGAATTGGAAAATGTGAGTACGTTTAAGTACTTGGGTAGTGTGATGAGTAAGGATGGAGGTTTGGAGGGTGAAGTGCTTGAAAGGGTACAGCAGGGAAGAAAGGTTGCTGGGTCTTTGAAAGCAGTGACAAGAAACAGGGAAGTGAGCATGGAAGTGAAAAAGTTACTACATGACAGTATTGTGATACCAACTCTAACGTATGGAAGTGAAGCTTGGACGTTGTTGGAAGGACACAAGTCAAGAGTGAGAGCAGTGGAAATGAGTTATTTAAGAGGAGCCTGTGGAGTCACATGGAGAGACAGGCTGACGAATGAGGATATAAAGGAGCGTTGTGGTGTGGATGTGGATGTGATAGGAAGCGTTATGAGGAACACACTGTGGTGGTTTGGCCATGTGGAGAGGATGGAGGGTGAAAGACTGACGAAGAGAGTGTATGTGAGTGAGGTGGAGGGGGAAGAGGGAGGGGGAGGCCGAGGATGAGATGGAGGGATGGGGTGGAGAGGTATATGAGAGAGGGGGGTGTGAGTTGGAAGCAGGGCAATGAAATGGCGGGGGACAGGGCGACTTGGAGGCGATTTGTTTGTGGCCACCCCAAACGGGATTGAGGCGTCTGGCAATAGATAGATAGATAGATAGATAGATTGTTATTATTATTCCCACCATTAGTGTATTAGTCCAAATTATTTCACTAAACATGAAATCGCCATACTAACTAGTACATATCTCTATATTCTTTACCACATGGTTGAGATACGTCTCTGATAAAGGCTTGTTGCTCCGGGTATATGTAGGTTAAAAAAAAAAAAAAAAAAGAATATGAAGCCATTAAATGGAAGGGGTCGAGACCTGACTACACTGAAGTTAGAATGGGACATATTCGCATGTAAAATGTCTGATAACATTATGTTGAAGTAAAACAAAAACAGAAACACCCATTTTAATTTGGCCACGTTTTGAGAAGACATCCCTCATTGCCGTATGCACTGTGCTATAGGTGACAGCTGCAAACGAATGTTCAAAGCGTGAACCAATGTGACTTTCTTTGATTAATTTGTATTCCTATCTAAACCATCAAAATTCCATCGTCAGAATGTCCTAGTCCTACCACTGGTTCTACACCCAAAACAACTCCTGGACACTGTACCACAACAGCTGTGCCAATTTTGCCTGCGAAACCTTGCAGACACAGTACTTGAGAGTCGACTGTAAAGAGGAAGTCTACTGACTTTCAAGGTTTTACGAACATCTTTCCATCGCCCATAGGTCCACGTTGCGGCACAAATGCTGCGGACTTTTTATCTTGGGAAACGGGAGACCATCTGTATAACATAAGATGTACAATAAGTCAATAATAACTCTAAGGTCTACCAATTTTCAAGCTTCCGGATTTATCACTACACATATTCCCACAACCTACAAGTAGTGGCGTTGTGGACCCTGGGAGGAGTAGCCTCGCCGTCCACCCGAGAGCCAAACCTCCTCATATTTCCCTGCACCTCGCCGTGGAAAGGGCTCTGGTACGAATCTAGTGAGGTATGGTCTACCACATGGGGGCGCCATATCCCAAAACTGTGTATGTATGTTACTGTACCGGTAGTAGGTCCCCATAGAATCAGTTGCCTACCGGTGTTGGACATATTCGGAACTTAGCAACATCAGCAGAAGAAACTCCTTCCCCCCTTCAACCTTGCCTTACATATTGTGTACCCATATCCTGGCATCAATGTAACAACTGGTCGTGCAACTTCACACACACACACACACACACACACACACACACACACACACACACACACACACACACACACACACACACAGACCTAGGGTGATATACTATGGCATCCATAAAAATCGTCGCGAAGGAATACACTGGTGTTTGAAAGCTGGCAAACAAATGAGGTTTTTAGGTAATAATATCTTCATGTTTTCACCTAATTATCCCCTCGCCTTCAAGCTTTCACTCCTTTTCGTCTCTCTCTCTCTCTCTCTGTTGGTCACTGGAAATAATATAGAGTTCCGGGAATATGTTGGTATCTCATTCATCCACTCGTCTTCCTCCATTCCTCGTACCTTTTTCTATCTTTTCTTTGTCTTTCAGTCTCTATCTTTATATACGCCTGTCTGTCTGTCTGCTGTGTTTCTGCTCTTTCGTCTTCCTATTTTCGTTTTGTTGCCTCTCTCTCTTCCTCTGCCGTACTCCGCTACACTCCTTTACCTGTCTCCTTCCTTCAGGGTTTTCTCCCCTCATCTTTCTCTGTAGTCTTTGTTCTTCTTTCTTCTTCACTCTCAGGTCCCCACCCCACTCTCTCTCTCTCTCTCTCTCTCTCTCTCTCTCTCTCTCTCTCTCTCTTTTAAACTTTATTCAGATTTTTGTACATGGGTTGTAGACAACGGTGCTAAAAACTTCAGTAATGATACTGAGTGTTATATTTAGCTAATGATATTATGAAAGTATATATTTAATTTATAATTAGTGATTAGTTTAATATTACAGTATTTAGATAATTATGGATAATTTAGATAATTATGGATAATGTTAGGAATAGCTAAGGTATACTTAGATATTACTGTCTATATATACACAGATATATTATATTGCTTGATTTTGGAGCCATTGGTTGATGTGAAGCTTGAACTGGTGCACGGTAGTTGACTGTTGAATGTCTGTCAGGCGCACCATGCAGTTCCAGTGGCGACAAGTGGGGCAGGAATGACCTGAGGTATTGCTCCGTCCTGGCAAAGTGGACAGTCACTTGGTGTTCCATGTTGTGGGATTCCCGTGTGTCGTATGCAGGCACACAGGTTGGATGGAGACGGAGTGGTGCCAAATGGAGAGACTGCTGCTTGTGTATTTTGTACATTTACACAGAGGCCACCCACGTTTTGTGGAGTCTGTAGTGGCTGGAGATCAGTTCTTGGATGTTGTGACTTCAGTTGGATTAACCTTTCTGGTCGATTCTGAACTTTGTCCAGCAGCCTGAGATAAGAGGGTGGACAGGATGACCAGGTCAGTGGGGCTTACTCCATAAGACTGCGAACTTGTGCTTTATATAGTATTTCTATTCCCCGGTCGTTGAGCAGATTGGCTATTCGCCAAATGCAGCCTAATATCCAGGCAGCATTTTTTGCTAGGCATTTGATATGGCTTGTGAATGTAAGGCTGCTGTTAAATTCCACCCCAAGGATAGAGATGGCATCCTGAAGTGGGAGTGTTCTGTTGTCAATTTGGATGTTAGAAAGGGGAGCGTCAGCAGGATCTGGTCTCCGAGAAATTAACATGGCCTGGGTTTTCTCAGGAGCAAAGGTAACTTGCCAACGTTTCCCCCAGGACACAGTGCTCTGCAGGGACTGATTTATGTGTGTTATGGTGGCCTGGTGATCACGTCTGTCACAAGTGAATGTTAGAGTGCAGTCATCTGTGTATGCCTGTGCTTCAAGGTTAAGCTGTAGTACGTCATTGAAGTAAACATTCCACAGGATTGGACCAAGGACACTGCCCTGTGACACACTGGCATCGACTGGAAGTTCGCTGGAAGTGCGACCATTGACCACCACACGTAGGGTTCTGGCGTTAAGGTAGTCGTGTAGCAAGTGAAGTAAATGACCACTGATCCCCAGACTTTTCAGCTTGGTGATGAGGCCCTGGTGCCACACCCTGTCGAAGGCACCAGCGATGTCCATTGCAATGACGATTGTGTCCATCCCACTATCTAGTGACTGGTTCCATTTAGGAGATTGGAGTAGAAGAAGATCAGCAGCAGATCTGACTTCTCTGAGGCCAAACTGTTTGTTGCTGAGTAGGTGATGCTCTCCTAGGAATGTTGTTAGTTTATTTGCTATTAGGGCCTCAAGTATTTTTCCTGGGATAGAGATGAGGGATATTGGCCTGTAATTCTGAGCATCTGTTTTTTTTTCCCTTTTTGTGCACTGCTACAACTTGTGCCCGCTTCCACATTTTTGGCCACTTGTGTGAATTTAGGCTTTTCTGGAATATTGCAGTCAGAGGTACAGCAAGCTGGGTGGCACAGTTTCTTAAGATGTGTGGACTGATGTTGTCAGGCCCCACTGCTTTGTTAAGGTTCAGCTGGAGAAGTTGTTGTCTAACATTTTCTGTGGTGATGGTGATGTTTCCCAATGATGCTCTCGTGCGTAACGGGATTGTTGGAGGAGAGCGGTCTGGATCAAGTACTATCATCTTGTTTGAGAAGTGGACTGCCAGGAGTTGGGCTTTGTCCTTGTTGCGTGTGGCTACACTTCCATGTGGATGTATGAGTGGAGGAATGCAGTCATTGCGTGTGAAGCCTTGTTGGTGTTTGATGCAACTTCACCAGCTTTTGTTGCCAGCTGAATGGTCAGTTAGTTTTGTTTGAAGGCTTACTTTCCAACGTTGGATTGCCAGCTTCTGTACTCGTTTCGTATTCTTATGCGCTGCCTTGTGTTTAAGCTTATTTCTTCTTGATGGATGTGCTAGGTATTGTTGCCATGTCCTGATTTTTCGATCAGCTGTAACTCTGCAGTTATACCTGAACCAAGGCTGGTCTCCTGGCTTGGATGCGTATCTCTGGCAGGGAATATACTGCTTCTGGAGGGACAGGAGTAGTTCAGTGAAGATTTCAACTTGTGTGTCTACATTACCGGTAAGCAAGTTATCCCGTTTGATGTCATCCAGCTCATTCCGAAGACCATCCCAGTCACCCCTGTTCCATAGCCAGTTGGTACGGGTTATGTTTTCATCTTGGTCAGCTGCCACCTGAACTGTATTGTGGATGGCGAAGTGGTCTGATGATCCCACATTTCACAAAGGGTGGCAGGAAATCACGCTGTCAGGCGGGTCACTAATTACTGGGTCAAGGGAGGATCCAGATATGTGTGTTGGGAAGTCAACAAAATTTGTGAGGCCATGTACGGTGAGTAACTCAGTATATTGTCTTGCCACGAGATGTTGATTAAAGTCTCCATTCAGGACGGTGTGCTTCCAGGAATGTTGGATGAGTATAGTATCCAGATGGGTGTGGAGGAAGACTATTGCCTCGCATCCTTGCCACTGTGGTCGGTAACAGACACACAGTGAGACGGATTCACGGTTGCGAGTCCATAATCTGAAGAACATTAACTCCAGGTGATCAGGCATTTTCACTTCAAGGGGCTGGACAGTTAAACCTTTATGGAAGCATACTGCAACATCACCGAACTTATCTTGAGCTTGATCACGTCAGTGCCACCTTAAATAGCCTGTAATAAGTCCAAAGTTTCCTGGAATTGAGGGATTTAGGAATGTTTCGACAGTGGCAACTATATCTGGGTTATGGGGAATTATAAAGCTATGAACCAGGTCACCAATGTTGGTTTGTAAACCCCGAACATTGGCAGAGATGATGGTTAGCCAATCTTGCTTGTTGGTGGCTGACATGGGTCCAGGAGATTCGTGCATCACTGGGGTAGCTAGCATATGTGGTGGAAGGCTCTGTCTGTCTGTCTGTCTGTCTGTCTGTCTGTCTCTCTCTCTCTCTCTCTCTCTCTCTCTCTCTCTCTCTCTCTCTCCCTCTCGTCTTACGCCTCCTCATTTCTCCCCTTACGACTTTTCCATCATTCCTCTCAGGAGAGCCAATGGCGTGTTCGTTAAGACGTCCAACTCACCATTAGAGGAGTCGTAGATGGAATAGTTGGCCTGGTGGACTCGGTTTGCTGCCTTCAAATCTCTAATCATCTTGCAGTTTATTTGGGAACCTGAATGTAAGACCGGCCACTGTTATTCGTTTTCATTGGGATGACCCTCGTGTTGACACTAGGTATTGGTTTAATATTTTGTCTTCCTCAGCGTTTTTCCTCCTTTACCTCCTCATTTTCCTTTCCTGCATCTCCATCTGTCTTTTCTCCCTTCTCTTCTGGTAATCGCTGATTTTATTAACTTTCATACTTAGGACACCTCTAGCATTTTTTCAAATACTAGAAATTTTTAATACTTGCATCGTTAACCCTTTCATGATGAGGACAGTTTAGTGTTCTATTTCAATAAACGCCAGCAGAGTGAGTCCATGAGGCCTGAAAGAGCTAATACTGACTCCCTTGACCATCTTGTATTCATGACAACATAGAATTTTAATCAACATGATCACAAATTATTTTTTTTCTTTCAGTATTTTTCATAAAGGACTAAGAGTGGCAAAAACCTCATGAATAGTAAATGCAAAGATGCACTGTCCTTGTTGCGACTCATACAGTATGGTTTAACAACTGTTGTAGTGGAGCGACTGTGTCCCTACTGAGTCCGATCCAGGGTCTGGCCGGAGAGGAGTGGCTGCTCATCCACTCAGGCCACCATCTCACATGTTGTGGCACAATATATCCCAATGTGTGGGTCTGGATAGAAAGTAGTATATTTTTTTCACTGAATCATGTTCTTGGCAATCTATTTCATTGCCACCTAAAGGATGTCAAAAGTACAGAATGGAATATCCATAAAGCCAGCAAAGTGAAACACTGTGCTCTTTATCTGCTGTACTACTCTAACTGCTTCATTGGATAAATTACGACAGAATATGTTGATTCCGTCCTCAAAATGACTAGATCGTAACTGAAGGTCAGATTTAGGCCTATATCCTTGGTGGTTAAGGACACTTCTTAGCATCTAATGCTTTCCTGTTTATTTCTTCATATGACACTTTTGTAATCTCTTGTGCATGATCTTTTCAATATATGCCGATATTTCTTAGCCATAAATATCGTCAAAAGGAATGGTAGAGTGTACAGTGATATGCAAAACTTATTGCTAAGGACGAGGTGCTACAAAATTTTTCTTGAAAACGACCATAGTTTGAATACTGGGCCAATCAGAGTGGTTCCCATACTTCATCAACTTTTACTTAACCGACGACTGTCACTTCTTCATTTCGAGTCTTGAACTGTAATATAGATTAGCATTAAAATATGGTGCTAGTCGTACGGATAGTGAAAAGATCCATAATATTATCTATTCTGCCATTTAGCCTATATGTAAAACGAGATTAAGAATAAAGCACGATGATAGTGACAAAAAAAAAAAAAAAATCGGATAGACTGTTGAACCACAGAATAGTCCTAGTCTGCCACTGAACTTGGGGAAGTAAGCATCAAAGGGACGCAAATCTCCGCCAAGTAAGAGTGGACGAAGTATTGTCTTCCACAACTACTGCTAACGTCTGTCCAGTTGGCATGGTGACTAGGTGCATTTATCTGTCGATCATCCAATGCTTTATTGCCCCATCAGGAGCATAGGGGCCTGGAGCTATGCTGGTTATACTTGGTATGTAAGGCAAGTATACAGTTGCACTGCCCTGAGTAGCATAATCTGGGTAATAAAGTACATTCAACCTCCAATGTGCACCTGTATTTGATCGAGTCTGGCATAAATCTTAATTTTCCAAACTTCCCTCTTACGGTTTTTATCATTCTATTTGTGCCTTCATCCCTAGCTTCCTTTCTGGTCATTCTATAGCTGCTGTTGTAGACAACCACTGTTCTTCTCCTGGAGCTATCAATAGTGGTGTTCCTCAGGGCTCTGTCCTATCTTCAACTCTGATATTCAGCAATGACCTTCTAATTTGTATGTGCATCTAACCCTATCCACTCATATGCTTATGTCTTCACTCTTCACCTTTCCATTCATTTCCCGCAGCGTCCATCTCAGCAGTTACTTCAACAAACAAGGGATGAGGTTATGGCACACCTAATGTCCGACTTGGCTCATACCTCTGATTGGAGTAAAAGTAATATTGTTGTTTTTAATGCACCAAAAACTCAGTTCTTACATCTATCAACCTGACAACATCCTCCACAGGAGTACCCACTAATTTTTATAATATCCAGCTTTATCCTGCCTCATCTTTAACCCTTATCCGCTGGTTCACGTGTATGCACGACAGGATACAGGGCGCACAGGGCCGCTGATTGGCTTGCTATACCGCACTCACCTTCCCACCACTGTTTGAGTGTGGGACCGTTTTCTGTGACACCTACGGGTTAGGTAGGACCCACAGGTACCCGGCGGTTGTATGGTTCAGTCTGTACTCGTCAGTGGTAGCGAGAGGAGCCATGTCATTTTCCTCGACGTCATCCGATTCCATTCCACCGCTTGAAGGGCTAATCACCTCATCAATCCCCGCTAAAGTCATGCCCTTTGTGCCAGGGAAAGGGCTTAGTGATAGTGCCATAGGACGTGCCCTAGAAGAAACTGTGTCCTCTAGGACATTTAGTGAAAGTACGTTGTCTGAGGGTAAAGAGAGCTACCACGTGGAGAGCGAGCTCTCTCGTCCTCCATCCCCTACTCGCTCTCCGACACCAGAGAGGGCCCTCCGACTTCTATAGGAGGAAGGGAGAGCCTACGAGAGCGACGATTTTGGTGATGAGGAGGCGGTAGATGACCCAGGATATCGGGAAAGTGGCCGTGGACCTGGCGGACATCTGAGGAAAAAACGCCGCAGAGCCATTTCCCCCACACTCTCCCCGCCTGCTCGCCGACGTATCTTCCTCCACTGCTCCCCCACACCTCAGCCTACCACTTCAAGGGCAGAATCACCTCAACCAGGCCCTTCAGGAGTTGTATTGCCTAGACGGGAGCCACGTGGTGATACGCAGCACCGAGCATCTTCAAAGGAAAGTTCCGCGTCAGGTGAGTCATCACCCGCTTACTCCCCCACCTCTCCCTCTCCCTCTCCCTCTCCCTCTCCTCCCCTCCCCCCTGCCCGTGGCCATGCACGTGGTCGTGCACGAGTGATTGGAAAATGCAGTGCAACTGCCAGACGGCCTGCTCTACCACTTGTGGGTAGAGTAGATACATTTGTGTGGGAGGATGGTGTCAGCTTTGAGCCGTCTGTGCCGGCATTTGATGAGGAGGGTGCAGGTGTGCAGGAGGATGCACTTCCCCCCAGGCCTTGGACTATTAGTAGTCTATTCAAGGCAATTTTCACGACTGCAATTATGCAGTACCTGGTTGATGAAATTAATTTCCACCAGGTCATGTGCATGCGTTGGCTGGACATACCTGCTAGCGAGAGCACGCACATGCGTGAATGGATACCTGTAGAGGCGGGGAAGATGTTTGTGTGGCTCGCCCTGACCATGCTGATGGCGCACGTAAAAAAACATGTGCTTCACGACTATTGGTCGGTGGATGAACTCGTTGGCACACCTGTCTTCGGAAAGTACATGGTCCGTGATAGGTACCTGGCAATCCTGAGGCTCCTAAATTTCAATCGAAATTTTGGGCCTGCACCGAACGACAGGTAATGGAAAATAAGACCAATCCTGACAATGCTGAAAGAGTCAATCTCCAGGGTTTTCCGTCTGTTCCAGAAAGTGGTTATTGACGAGTCACTGGTGTTATTCAGGGGCGGCTTGCATTTATTCAGTATGTGCTATCAAAGCGTCACAGATTTGGCCTGAAATTCTTTGTGCTTTGTGACTGTAAAACTGGATATGTGCTGGATGTAATAGTTTACTCGGCGACAGATGTTGATATACCTAGCGATGATCCTTATGGATTCTCTGCATCAGTAGTGAAAGTGCTGATGGAAAGGTATTTCAACAGGCACCACATTCTGTACACCGATAATTATTACACCGCCCCAGCGTTGACAAAGTATTTGCTTGACCATGGTACTGGGTCCTGTGGAACTGTTAGGGCCAACAGAAAGAATTTCCCAGTATTTCCAGCAAATACTGAGAAAGGAGCCCGTTTGAGAAAGTAACATGTTAGCCCTTCTCTGGCATGATAAGAGATGGGTTAACATGTTGTCTACAGTTCATAAGGGTGTGCTGGAGGAAACTGGTACAACAGACTACAGGACCAGGGAACCCGTGGTAAAGCCAGATGCAGTCAACAATTACAATATCAACATGTGGCTGGTTGATAAATCGGACATGCAAATTGGTGAGGTCGATTGCCCACGGAAGTCCTGCAGGTGGTACAAGAAGGCGTTCTTACACCTTCTTGATATCGCTGTCCTGAACAGTTTCGTACTGTTCAAGGAGCTTGTAAGGAAACCTCTCTCTTTACTAGAGTTTGAGAGAGAGCTTGCACGCGAACTCCTTGAGCAATATTCAACTGCTCAGGTGACAGGTGCTAGGCGGGGAACAGCGGCTCCAGCTGACAGGCTCAGCTGTGCTGAGTATTTCCATTGGCACAAGATTGTGGAGATCGGGAGAACAGCAGCAGGTCGTCTGGCATACAGTCGGTGCCACGTCTGCCGCACAACCAAACGCCGTCCCCCAGCACGAAAAGAGACCTCTTACCAATGTGCAGAATGCAAGGTCCCCCTATGCCCCAAATGCTTCTCAGAGTATCACTCCGAGCGTGAGTACCGAGCAGGTGTGTGGGGAAGTGTAAATAATGTACAGCAATACACAAGTTTGTGTATTTTCATAAATGAGTGAAATGTGTGATAGTATGAGTGAAGTATAATAAGTGCTAAGATGTAAGTCATTTATAATAAGTTCATCAAGTGCAAATAAGTGATTTATAGTAAGTGCAATACAGAAATTGATACTGTGTATTGGGTATTGGTTTGAAAATTATTGGAAATACTTTGCTTTTGCCTACGTGTTACCTGAAAGAAAACCATTTGTGAGTGGGCCACAAAGAAAAATACCTGCTTGGCTATACTTAAATTATTTCACTCAATACTCAGGGAGATTGTGCCAAATATGAGCATCAGTGTATCTGTGATGTGACGTACAAATAATGTTAGTTGTGTGAAACATTTTTATGATTTTCACTATAACCCTGAATAGTACAAAGAAGTATGATTTACAGTACAAATAATTACCTCATACTCTACGATAATGCGTGAAAGAGCAACAACATTTACTTGTCAAAGTATAATTACGCGTAATGGTGATGTAAAGTGCAGTTCTAAGTGTCATTGTAAAGGAGAAATATGATTATTTACGAAAGAAGTGAGAACATAAAAATGAGATACAGGAGAAATATTCCTTAGGGAAGAAGTGAGTACAGAAAAACGACGAGATATTTCCTTTCCCACACACCTACGGGGCATATAGGCATTATGGAGTGGGCGGTAAATCCTTGGGTGAGCCACATGAACCGGGTGATGACTCATTCTCACGGCGGTGAGTAAGGAGCAGTGGAAAAAATGAGTGGAATCTTCCGCATTCCTTCGAAGGACACACGGGCAGTGTTACAATCACCACTCCAGGCAGTGCTGCCGACGCTAGCCGGCTGGGCCAAGGCCGCAGCCAGTGGCGTGCGCTCGGAGCAGTACACCAAAACATGAAAAACCACTCGTCTTCAACTCATCCTTCCTCATCGACGGGACCACCTAGAGACCTCGGGATAAATCATTGGAAAGAGGAAGAGTTGATGAGTCTTATGAACTTTTATTTGAATCTCTAGCTATCATAGTTTGTCAGATATGAGGATTTGAAGTAAAGGTATTTTTTCCAAAATCTCTGAAATCGCCCGTAGGGAGACGTGTGCCGCGGCCGGGAACCCCCCGGCGGCTAAGGGTTAAGTATACTTTGGGTTTCATTCTCTCCGGATTTATCATGGAAAGAATAATAACACATCTTGTAATATCTACGTACAAGAGATTAGGCGTGCTAAGTCGACTGTGCCTTCTTTACCCCAGCACAGTTGTTGACTTTGTACACGGGTTTTATTTGCCCCTGTGTAGAGTACAACTCTCATGTGTGGGGAGGCTCCCCATAGACAGTCGAGCAGGGCAGTACTCCCGAGGTGGATGGAAAGCTGATGACAGGGAGTGCTGGAGCTCCCATTTCATCAGCCCTCAGGACTAGTTCCTGACCATCCCCCTTTGCTGAACTTTTTCAGTGTCTCAGTTACACAGAGAGTAGGCCAGCATGCTCTCCAGTACAAATTTCTCTAACTATCTACACCAAACTACATGCACAGTACACACTACACTTCCTATTCAAAATTTATCAAAATGGCGTCGTCTTATCAAGCCTCGGAGTCCCTAGGGGGGGGGACCATAAATGCCCCCACCATCTGCCCGTCTCCCGGTGACGACTCAAGGTGCCTGGAACCACGGTCTGACTCTCTTCTTCTTCTTCATTTTTGCAACATTCGCGGCCTTCCCTCTAACTTTCGCTCTGTTGAGCACCACCTCTCCTCCTCTAAACCTCACCTTCTTTTTCTAACGGAGACTCAGCTGTCTGAGGCAACTGACAGCAAACCCTTTTCTGTATGCTCCGACTTTCTCTATACTCATTTCAAAGCCAAAGGTGGCTGTTGTGTATATATACGCAATGACTTATCTTGCTCTCGTGTTCCTGAACTTCATTCTTCTGAATTCTCCACACTCTGGCTTCGGCTTTCCTGCCATTCTCTGACTAAATATATCTGTGCTGTTTACTTATCCCCTAATTCTACTGACTATCAAAAATTCTTCGACTATCTTGCTTCTACGATGGAAAACATTCTATTCATTTCTCCTTTCTCTGAAATCTCCATTCTTGGAGATTTCAATGTTCACCACCACCTTTGACTCTTCTCTCCTTTCACGGATCCACCTGGTGAACAAGCCTAAATCTTTTCTATACTTAATGACCTAGAGCAGCTTGTACAGCACCCTACCCGTATCCCTGACCGCCTTGGAGAGAGCTCCAACATACTTGACCTCTTCCTCACAACTAATCCTTCTGCTTACTCTGTTAATCTTTTCTCTCCGTTGGGCTCCTCCGATCACAACCTTATTACCTTAACCTGTCCTATCACTCCGGTACTTACCTGTGGACCCTCCAGTGAAACGTTGTCTGTGGCATTTTGGAGCCGCGGACTGGGAGGCCCTCAGGCAGTACTTCTTTGATTTTCCCTGGAATGATTATTGCTTCCATGGCCGTGAGCCATCTGAGTGTGCCTTGCGCATTACGGAGGTTATTCTCTCGGGCATGGAAGCATACATTCCTTTCTTATATCCTTTGACTAATGCAAGAAAGCCTTGGTTTAATCACGCTTGTTCTAATGCTGTCCGCAACAAGGAGAGGGCCTACAAAAGGTAGTGCCAACCCCACCCCTGAATCACACCATCTTTACGTTTCTGCCCGGAATCGTGCTAAGTCCATATTCTTCGCTCTACTAAAAATAATTTCATCCATACTAAATGCTCTCAACTCTCCGACTCGAATTCTTCCCGCTCCTTCTGGCATCTTGCCAAAAATCTTTCTAACAACTTTACCTCATCATCCTTCCCTCCTCTTTTCTACTGTGATGGTTCTGTAGCTATTTCTTCTACTGATAAAGCAGATCTCTTCGCACAGACTTTCTCCTCCAATTCTACCTTAGACGATTCCGGTGCTGTTCCTCCATCACTTCCCCCCTCTGACTTCCTCATGGCTGACATTAAAATTTCTTCAGTTGATGTACTTTCTGCCATCACTGGCCTCAGTACTAACAAGGCATATGGGCCTGATGGAGTCCCTCCTGTTGTTCTCAAGAACTGTGCTTCAGTGCTTACACCCTGCCTAGGCAAACTCTTTCGCCTTTGTCTGTCAACTTGTACCTTTCCTTCTTGCTGGAAGTTTGCTCTCATTCAGCCAGTCCCAAAGAAGGGTGACCACTCCCAACCCTCCAACTATCGTCCAATTGCTTTAACGTCCTGTATTTCAAAAGTTTTCGAGTCAATTCTTAATAGAAAAATTTTAAGGCATCTTTCCTATCACAACCTTCTTTCCGATCGTCAGTAGGGGTTCCGTCAGGGACGTTCCACTGGCGATCTTCTATCATAACTTTAATACTCCTGGTCATCCTCCTTTCGGGACTTTGGCGAAAGCTTTGCCATTGCACTTGACATCTCAATGGCTTTCGATCGAGTCTGGCATAAATCTTTAATTTCCAAACTGCCCTCCTACGGTTTCTATCCTTCTATCTGTGCCTTCATCGCTAGCTTCCTTTCTGGTCGTTCTATAGCCGCTGTTGTAGACGGCCATCGTTCTTCTCCTAGATCTACCAACAGTGGTGTTCCTCAGGGCTCTGTCCTATCACCAACTCTCTTCCTTTTATTCATCAATGATCTTCTAAGCTGTACATCTAACCCTATCCACTCATACGCTGACGACTCCACCCTTCACCTTTCCATTCGGTTCCCGCAACGCCCATCTCAACAGTTACTTCAACAAGCAAGGGATGAGGCTGTGGCACACCTAATGTCTGATTTGGCTCGTATCTCTGACTGGGGTAAAAATAATATGGTTGTCTTTAATGCATCTAAGACTCAGTTCTTACACCTATCAACCCGACAAAATCTTCCACAGGTGTACCCACTAATGTTTAATAATATTCAGCTTAATCCTGCACCATCCTTGAACATGCTTGGGGTTTCATTTACTCGGGACTTATCTTGGAAATATCATATTACATCTCTTGTAAAATCTGCTTCCAAGAGATTGGGTGTGCTAAGCCGACTCCGCACTTTCTTCACCCCTGCACAATTGTTGACTCTATACAGGGGTTTTATCCACCCCTGTGTGGAGTACAACTCTCATGTGTGGGGAGGCTCCCCACATACAGCTCTTCTCAATAGGGTGGAGGCAAAGGCTTTTCGTCTCATTAACTCTCCTCCTCTTACTGACTCCCTTCAACCTCTGTCTCTTCGCCGCACTGTTGCATCTTTATCTCTTTTCTATCACTACTTTAATGGTCACTGCTCCTCTGAACTCTCTGCTTGTATTCCTCCACCTCTACGACGGGCGCGAAGCACCCGTCTGGCAGCAAACTCTCATCCTTTTTCTGTCCAACTCTCTAATGCAAGAGTTAACCGTTACTCCCAGTCTTTCATTTATGCAACAGGTCAGCTCTGGAACTGTCTCCCTCTGTCTGTATTTCCTGCTGCCTATGATCTCCAGTCTTTCAAACGCAGTGTGTCCAGGCATCTCAAAATGATCGGATCTTGAATTTGGCTCTATATTGTATTTTGTTTTTCTCTTGGAGGGAACT
Source organism: Coenobita brevimanus (assembly GCF_032717465.1). Classification (NCBI taxonomy): domain Eukaryota; kingdom Metazoa; phylum Arthropoda; class Malacostraca; order Decapoda; family Coenobitidae; genus Coenobita; species Coenobita brevimanus. The sequence goes on from NC_137005.1 coordinate 25,651,945, forward strand.
GTTACTGCGGGCTCATGGCCTTTGGCTCCTTCTTCCTCGCATTAAAAAAAAAAAAAAAAAGGTGGAGTCAAAGGCCTTTCGTCTCATTAACTCTCCTCCTCTTACTGGCTCCCTCCAACCTCTGTCTCTTCGCCACACTGTTGCATCATTATCTCTTTTCTGTCGCAACTTCAAGGGTCACTGCTCCTCTGAACTGGCTGCTTGCATTCCCCCACCACTACGAAGGGAGCGTAACATCTGTCTAGCAACAAACTCGCATCCCTTTTCTGTCCAACTCTCTAATGCATGAGTTAACCGTTACTCCCAGTCAAGGAGGATAGTAATATGGAGGGTGAACGCTTATCCACATAGTGTGCAGCCGTAAAGTCCTAACTGGCCACCGTTTAGTAAGGACGGGCAGTGCTAGATGGTGCCACCGTCACATGTGTCGTCTGCAATGAAGGAGACTCCTACGTCATATGATATGGCGCCTTATACGCATGCCACAGGACATACTATATAACGTGTAATGTGTACATCATTTGTGCAAAATGTGCATGTGTAATTGCCATACTGTTATTGTCACTAATGCAACGACATTACCATTTTATGTAATGTGTAAAACGTTGATTGCCTTTTTATGGTTAAAAGAATTAGGTGACGATTGTTAGTGTACTTTATTTATTATGGTAATATAAAATATGGTGTCTTTATATGCATATAATGACATGCCGACACATAAGCTCATTAGTCATATGACTTCTGCCCTATTATGCTGTATCAGTGGTTTGACTAACGTATATATTTAAAATATGTGATAATGCTCTATAGTCCATTGAAATACATTACATTTTGTGGTAATGCATTCCTTTGATAACTTTTTCTGTAATGCATACCGAAGATAATTACACATGTCAAATATATTATAGTGTGTTTGATTAAGATGACATTTATACAATTCACCAGCAATCTGTTCTGTATAATATAATGTATGTATCACACTCATATCCATACATTAGGATGATTGTTTTGTATACAGAACATTATTTCATACGTTCGTCAAATGTGTTTGTTTAGATAATTAATGTGTGACTCGAACCTCTGGTGAGTTATATACAACTGCCTACATTAGTGCACCGGATATTTAACATGGACCGACATTCACAGTGCGGATGCATGGGGCCTATTGGAGCTCCAAATTAATGCCTCATCATATAATCCGCCACTGCATTCCAATATATGTTCATGTATACGTTTCTCGTCCACAATTCATACACGTGCGCTACATGAACTTTTAGGTCATATACTTAAAACACCCGTATATTATAATTCACTCTCCCATACATACATCATGGATACACATGCTGGCCTACAAGTATGGTCGTGAAGAATATTAGTGTGTACATTGAGTGACAAGCCAAATGGTTTCCTGTAAGCCAAGAAACCATTTACAACGCTGGGTGGTAACCATATAACCAAACCATACGTGCTCCCTACGTGTCAACAAGTGGGTTGGTGGAGGGTTGGTGCCCCTCCCTGTAAAACAACTAACTCAGTGTCAAATGGCCACCCTTTGCGGGATTGTGGTGTCTGGCAATAGATAGATAGATAGACATTATGATTACCGTAATAGCCACAGATGTAGCTTTAGTATAGTTATCCCAGACGAACATTACCATTACTCCGTTTTCTATTCTGGCTGTGGGAGTCGAGAGAATGGCGGCGGCACGCAAATATGCATTGTTTTTGAAGGGAGTTCACCCTCCATATTACTATCCTCCTTGCTCCCAGTCCTTCATGTATGCAACAGGTCAACTCTAGAAATGTCTTCCTTTGTCTATATTTCCTGCTGCCTATGATCTTCAGTCTTTCAAACGCATTGTGTCCAGGCATCTCGAAATGTACAGGTCTTGAATTTGGCTCTCTGTTATCTTGTTCTTGTTTTTCCTTGGAGGGAACAATTTCTGGGCTCCTGGCCTTTGGTTCCTTCTTCCATGGTTTAAAAAAAAAATCCACTTACAGCGACTTAACAATGAATCAATCAAGCGTCTGTTTACTTATATAGTTTCCACCTAGCGTAGTAAATAGTTTAGAATCATTCAACACTGTATCGGGAGAGTTGATGGTGAACTTTTCAAATGTAAATGTTTTAGAAGCACTTCTCTGGCATTGGTAAATTAAAGTTTTTGTCAAGAAATTATATTTCCAAATGCCTCGCCTCTCAGAGTCTCTCCTCCCCTATTTCTTTCCCTCCCTTTTTTCTCGTCTCTTCCTTTCTCTTTCGTTTCTCTTCTGTCCTTCCTCCCTTCTTCTTCTCCTCTGAATCGCCCCACCTGCTTCTCTACGCCTTACTGCTCTGTTTTCCTAATTTTCTCTCGTCACTCTCGCTTCTTGTCCTCCCCCTCTTTACCCTTTTTTCTCCTTCCCCAAATTATCTTCATCTTGCTCTCTTTTTCATGGCGTGTTTTTCTTTTGTTATTCCAATCCTCTCCCCCCCCCCCGCCTCCCTTATTAAAGCTCACCGCACCAATGATGAATTATATTGTTCTTGTCATTATTATTATTATTATTATTATTATTATTATTATTATTAAAAAGTAAATTGCTCGTATTCGCTCAATTTCAAAGCTACAGCCATCTTACTTGGCTATCTGATTCCTCCAGCAGGCAGCTTCGTATGACCCAGTACCAACTAGTTGCCAGTACTGGTTTTCGAGTTACATCCAAAAAACTCTACAACAAAGTCTAAGCGCGGTTTCTCAGTAACCGCTAAAGGTACAGATCTGAAATTTTTTAAGGACATAGCCAAAGTGGGGGAGCACGTCTGATACGACTGTGGTACCATTTGAACCAATAGTTTCTGAGATTGCCCAGGGGTCAGTGGAAAGAAGTTTGGGCTTCGTCTTTGCTCTGCGAGGATTCTGTTGCTTTCACCTTCGCCAAACGTGCATGACACTCTTCTAGGTTTGGCATAGTACATCAGGTCTTCACTTCGAAAGACTCATTATATGGAAGGCGTTCAAATCACCAGGGCCAACGATAGCTTGCAATTTCTGTTTTCTAGTTTATTTTTCTTCCTGTCGCTTCTTCCTCTTCTCCCTCCTCTATCTTGCCTCTCCTCATAATGCGATTTTAAAGGTCAAATCTAAAGAAAAATTGTCAAGACTATCATTATCTTCCCACCGGTAAAAACATTGTCACCTAAAAATGCATAGGCCATCTTCATCAGCCTACAAAATGAGTGTTGTTTTCCAACCCAAGTCATCACTCACATCAACACTATGCTCATCACTACTTTTATGGCCTGCTTTTTGGGTATAGCACTTCAGTAACAGTAGTCCATGATCGCTTCATTTCATCAGTCACTGGCATATCTCAGTGATCATCACTCACCCGTGGACTGGAGACATGCCTCATATTGGGGTGTCTCGGAAAGCTGTCACATGCCTCTTACAAGCGAGATTTTCATCAATTCACTACAAAGGTTCTGGAAGGATTAGCATGACACAAAATTTTTCGGGTATTAGGGTAACTGGTAGCTCTCATTCCCACTCCCAACCTTAAGCCAGTTGCTAAGTAACACCAGCAACAATAACCTAAAAGTAAGCACTTTGGAACGCATTTCCGCCAATATTATCACCCCAGGAAAGGCTGTCGTGGGTCAAAATTGTTTAGCGAAACAAAATCTAATGTAAAGGTAAATAGGAGGTAATGGAGCAGAAGTAGGGTGGTAAATAATGGGTGCAAATGTAACACCCTAAGCTCGTTTTGCAGCGTGTAAAACGAGCTGGCAACCCACTTGGCAGGTGATAAGCTTGGTGACAGCCTGTCTACAGCCTGTACCTTTGCTCCAATATGCATTACTCTCTCTCTCTCTCTCTCTCTCTCTCAGCATAGTTTTCATGTTCCTGCCAGAAATGCAATTTGTGACAATTATTTCTCCAACTTTGTCAATTAAAAAAAAAAAAAAATCCGTGGCTAGCTCCACGATGCAGTTTCCTAGCCGCTGATATACATTTCACAGAAATCTGTAAGAGTGGCCAAAATTGCCTTTTTGCCGCACCATGGGAGATGTCTGCACTACCCCTAGCCATAGCTAACGAGTTCATCATTACTCTTTGGTCATCACTGGTCGTCAGTGATCATCGCTGGTTATGCCCCAGTCACACTGCAGGTACGACTTGTCGCAAACCTGAAAATCGTGAAACCAGTCCCCGACCACGGAGGTCTCTGAGCAGTCGGACCACCGATCGGCTACCGGTGGTCGTCCAGTGGGTGGCCAAATGGCAACCATGGCCAGGTACACACAGGTCAAGACGCTGACGGGTGGCCGGCCGGTCGTCTGCAGGCCGCCAACAAACAGCAGCTGGTCCGCGTCCTGTCACAGTTTAGACCGCGACCTCTAGACCGCCACTAGACCAACACCAGCTGCAGATTGGCCGGCGGCTAGTCTCGGTCCAGCCCACCACCTGTCGCTCGACCAATCATCGGCTGGACGGCAGCCAGACTTCAACCACCACCCTGGACAGGAGGCTTGTGGACAGCAGCCACCGTAGTCCAGTCATTGCCTTGATGGAGTGTGGTCGGCCACTGCACAGAGCACGTGGCGACCAGCCTCCGTCCAGATGGCAACCACCGCTTAAATACCAGGTGTCGCCAACCAGTCACAGTCCATAAGCCGGCCAGATGCAGTCCAGCTGACCACCGGGCAGCTTCCGTGCCACAACATCAGTGGTGGTGGAGAGGTTTTTCGTGCAGCACGAAAAACTTCACGATGATTTTTTGGTCGCCATGGTGGCCTGCGGCTAGACCGAGACATGAAGACCGGTCGTAAACCTCACCAGAACTATCCATGACTTGTAGGTCATGGGTGGTTTCCAATAAATTGTACCTGCAATGTGACTGGGGCCTTAGCACTTGTCATCACGGGTAATCACTTGTTGGTCATCACTGTTTATTACTCTCTGGTCACTGCTGATTATCACTTGCCATCACTGGTCATCACTGGTAATTTCAGTGAGCAGATGTTTATTGTTGAGTTTTCACGATTGAGATGCTGCTTGAATGCGCTGACTTGTGGTGATAGTTTCCCCTGACCAAGTTTGCAGACTCGGTTGGCAGCTCTTTCAAATACTTGCACTTCTGAATTGGATGACAAATTTACAGGCCCACAGTGTGTGATATCTTGTAATGGTAACAAATTTGAGATTAAAGACTTGTCATCTGGGAGCACATGGGTTCATGCAGATGATCTTAAGGGAACTTACAGGTACTTTGAATGGGAAGAAAACCAGGAAAGTAATGCTTCTTCTTCTTCTTCTTCTTCTACTTCTACAGGACCTCCTACTATTCCTTTCAAGTCTCCTTCTCTTTCTTCTGCCCTTGCTACCGCTTCTTCATCTACTTTACCTGTTAATGAGCACAGACAAAATCATCGCTCATTAATTCACCCCACTGTTTCTTGCGTCTTTTCCTCCGCTTGTCAGGACCTTCTATCTGATCTGACCATTATTCAGGGTTCATTTTATTAGTAAGATGTGGATAGTGTAGACAGCCTTGCTGGTGCTTGCTGTTCTTGGCTCATCTCTGGGTGATTGAGATAGAGATGAGGTCATCGGCCCAGGGGAACTGGTGAAGTCCCAGGTGGAAGTAATGTTAGGGTAGGACGTCATCTCCACTGCTAGGTAATTGTTGCACATGTGAATTATATAGGGTACGCAATTGTACACAGCTTCGGATGTCCTACTGAAATGGCAAGATTAATGATATTACAGAAATTGATATTGTATATCACCTTCTATATCACTCCTGTAATTTTTGTTGCAAGCAGAGGATTGGTTCACCTATTCGTAGATTCTGCTAGTAGTCACGTTACCCTAGACCTTGTCCCAATGTCAAATCTTCATTTTGGTTTGGAATGGGCTTGCACTAACTCTAATCTTGATTCTTTTCTTTCTTTCTCAAATTTTGAGTTCTATTATCCTCTAACAGAAGCTACCTTTCATTCCACGACAATCATGGTCTATATCCATGTTCATTCCTCAGTCACCTTTGAATCTCTTCCCACTTACTCCTTTCCATCTGTCTTTTCAAAGGTCCTATTTACGCTGTATTTATGTACTCTGAATTCTTTCTTCTGTCTCATGACCATATGTCCCTTCTGATCTTTCACATTCGTGTTTGTCAGCTGCTCGGACTCTTCGGCTTGGTCATATGTTTCCCTATAGTATCCTCCTTATCACAGCTGTTCTGTCTGACAGTGCTATAGTCCACATGTCTCACTTTCTTCACCACTCTTTTTTGAGCTCTTATTTTTTGATATCATCCTATTGCATATTCGCTTGTTTAGTTAGTTCTTTTTACGGGGTGGGGCACCAACCCACCACCAACCCTTTTAGTCGGCTCGTACGACAAGCAGAGATACTGGGGGAGTATTCTTGAAAACCCCCCTACCCCAGGAGACTGACTAAGAGGGTGTATGTAGGTGAGGTGGAGGGAGGAAGAGGGAGGGGTAAACCGAGGATGAGGTGGAGGGATGGAGATGAGAGGTATATGAGGGAGGGGGGAGTGAGTTGGGGGGAAGGTAGTCAAATGGTGGGTGACAGAGCGACTTGGAGGCGTTTTGTCTGTGGCCACCCTTTGCGGGATTAGGGCGTCGGGCTATAGATAGATAGATAGATAGATTCTATTGCATTCACTATAGTACGATTCTTAATCAGAGTGGTTTTGGTCCATTGCTGTGATAGAGATATGGAAAAGGCTGCATGAAATTAGGTTAGAACATAAATCAAGAAAAACCGTGAAACTTTTTAAATCTGAAGTGGTGTGAAGAAATCGTAACTTCATCCTGAAGTTGAAGAAATCTGAATGGGAACATGACTGCCCACTAACCACTGTTCAGAGGCAACTACCAATTGCGCCATTGTCCATTCCACCTCTAAATTACAGTGTTGATTTGTAAGAAGACGTGTGGACATCAAACCAATTATGTGAACATTATTTAGTTACTACGAGGGATGGGGTGGAGAGGTATATGAGAGAGGGGGGTGTGAGTTGGGAGCAGGGTAGTGAAATGGCGGGGGACAGGGCGACTTGGAGGCGATTTGTTTGTGGCCACCCCAAACGGGATTGAGGCGTCTGGCAATAGATAGATAGATAGAGATCATGTTCCTTTGCGATGCCATTGTTAATTCTGTACAACCAGCTATTATATTATTTTTTTTAATTATTATTCATCATTATAACCATTCAGCATTTTTATCGTATAACCATCTAAAAATATCTGTATGTTCACTAATCTTGTTACACCCAATTTATCATTAATTACTAAAACCATCACATGATTGAGTGATCTAATTATCATTCTCTTGTGCACTTTCGTTCAGTTAAATATCTCTCTATTAAGTAGTATGCTCTAATTACTAGTCGAGTATACTGCCATATAATTTTATCGTTCACTTCTTTTATTACTGTTATTTTATTAATTTGATTGTCCTCCTTTAATCTCTAGTTCTATAATATGTCAGGAAAAATATTATTTACAAGAGGGAAAGCAAATGTAAATAAGCAGATGTTTATTGCTAAGTTTTCACAATTCAGATGCTGCCAGAATGCCTGACTGGCGTTGACAGTTTCCTCTGGCCAAATTTGCAGTCTCTGGAAGGGAACGTTGCAATCTTACTATCAAATGAGGTGGTACCTCGGATTGCTACCACCGGCAGGGTAGGGCTGGAGGCACAGGGTCCCGGTCGCCATCAAGTGACTGTGCTGGCGGCGACTGTTGCTATTTCCGGGAATGCTCGTCGGCGAAGAGGTGACGGTGCGGCCTTATTCTTTACCAACATCCGCGGCCTTACCACAAATTTAAACTCAGTTCATTTTTTCCTTCAGTCCATATCCCCTTTGGCCCTTTTCCTCACAGAACCACAAATCTCATCCTCTACCGATATATCTCCATTTTGTTTTCCCGGTTACCATCTCCTTACAAACTTCCGTAACAAGGGCGGCACCTGTTGTTATATCAAATCCCATTATGCAGTTGACACTATTTTAAACTTCACTTCATCCAGTTTTGATTACTCATTATATAAATTAAATTGCCAAAACATTACCAAATATATCTGTGTAGTTTATCGTTCCCCCAATGCTTCTTCGGAACCCAGGGTATTTGATTCCATATCCACTCAGTTGAGTAACCTTGACCTTGCCCTTGGCAATGAAATTACCATTTTGGGTGATTTTAACATACACAATGTTGAATGGTTATTGCATTCTGCCCAGACTGACGACGCTGGTCTAGAATGTGAGCTGTTTGCGGAATCGTTTAATCTCACCCAGCTGGTAAAGCAGACAACCAGAATACCTGATAATCCTGAGCATAATGCCCATCTCTTGGATTTATTCTTGACAAATAATCCAGATCAATACAGGATAGAGGTACTGTCACCACTTGGATCCTCTGACCAGAATCTCATCAAAGCCTCATTAGTTAACCCTCCTACACCTCCCCATTCTGAACCTGTCAGGGTGACCCGATGGCACTTTGACAGGGCAGACTGGGATGGATTTAGAAATTATCTTGCTGATGTTCCATGGCAGTCTTTCTTCTCTAGTGATCCCAATTCTACCCAGTCCCACATTTGCGACTTAATACTAGCTGATATGGATTTATTCATACCAAGTCAACAATTCACTAAAAAATCAAACTCTCCAAAATGGTTTGATGGCAATTGTGCCAGAGCAACAGCGCGAAAGTCATTAGCATATAACTCTTACTTAAAATCGAAAACATCTGAATCACTCTCCCAATTTAAAAACGCTAGAAATCATGCAAAAGCTGTATTAAATCTATCTAAATCAAACTTTCTTCAAAAGCAAGCATCAAAACTACTTAACAACCCTAATGACAATAGAATATTCTAGTCAACTCTTAATTCTTTCAATAATAACTTTAACAAGTCATCTTCCATTCCCCGACTAAAATCTTCAGATGGCAATATTACAAATGACCCACGTGGGAAAGCAGATATCTTTGCTAGTACCTTTGCCAGAAACTCTACCATAGATGATACCAGCCAGCATGTCTCAGTACTGAAACTTGATTCTCCCGAAATTGCCCCACTTAAAATACAGACAAGATACATAAAATCCATCCTAGACAATTTACCTACCAACAAAGCTCCAGGCCCAGATGGAATTCCGCCAATTGTTTTGAAATAGTGTTCCCCTGAACTTGCCTCTGTCCTAGCTAAATTATTCAGACTATGCATACGTACTTCTTTATTCCCAAATTCATGGAAAGAAGCCAATATCCACCCAGTTCCGAAGAAAGGAAGTTCGTCTGACCCCTCCAATTACAGACCAATAGCTGTCACATCTTCCCTTGGTAAGGTATTTGAAACTTTAATTAATAAGCATATTGTTAAACATCTTGAATCCAACAACTTAATTAGTGATAAACAATACGGTTTTCGCCACGAAAGATCCACCATTGACATACTCAATCTCTTAACTCATACCATCCATCAATCAATTGATCTTTTTGGAGAAACTCATGCAGTAGCTCTTGATATCTCTAAAGCTTTCGACAGAGTATGGCACCGTTCCCTGCTGTCCAAACTCCCTTGCTATGGACTAACGTCTTTTGTTCCTTTGATTTCATCATTTCTTAGTGACAGGATAATAAGAGTAAAAGTAGATGATGTATATTCGAATTTCCACTCAATTAACGCCGGCGTGCCGCAGGGATCAGTTCTGGCGCCAACCCTATTTCTGGTTCATATTAATGATCTCTTATCTGTCATTCACAATCCCATTCACTCATATGCAGATGACTCAACACTACATAGTTCATTCACACTCAGACATCCATTTACAAAGTCTAATATCTCTACCTCTCAACTCAGTACAGCCAGCTCCATAAATCAAGATCTATCTACAATCAGTGAATGGGGACAAAACAACCTTGTCTCTTTTAATGCTAGTAAAACTAAATATATACAGTTTACTAATAGACAGATATTGCCAGATTCGTACATTACTTTCAGTGCTACTAATATTCCCATCTCCAAAAGTATTGAAATTCTTGGTGTCTCACTTAACAGTGCCCTCAGCTGGACCTCTCATGTCAGATCACTTGCTAAAACCGCCTCAAAGAAACTTGGATTATTGTACAGAGTCCGTAACTTCTTCGCCGATGAGCAGTTAGCTATAATTTATAAGAGTCATGCGCGCTGTGAGCTTGAATATTGCTCACCCTTGTGGAATGGTTGTGGAGAGGTTGCATTAAGACAACTAGACAAAATTCAGAACAAAGCTGTTAGAATCATTAACAATCCTGCCATTACATATAAACTACCTCCCCTGCAAGTAAGAAGGAATGTTGCCTCCCTTGCATTATTTTACATATTTTTTTTTGGCAAATGCTCAGACGAAGTTGCGTCCATGGTGCCACCTCTCCATGCCTTCCCTCGTGCTACACGGGCATCTGGTAGCGCTCATGACTGGAATATCACTCAACCATATTGCAGAACTTCTGCCTATCAGAATTCTTTCATTCCCCGAACTGCATCTCTCTGGAACTCGCTTCCCCAGGGTTGTTTTCCTCCAAATTTCAACCCACAACTCTTCAAGTCTAACTGTTACAGATATTTTATGAACAGAGGACACCAGTAATCTGGTGTATGGATTATTTTTTTTTACTCATTTGTTTTTCCTTCCTCCGTTCTGTTATTTATATAAAAAAAAAAAAATGTACACAGCCCAGAATTCCTTCTCTCAGCCTAACGTGATGACAGTTATTATTATAACAGACGCAAAAAAGTGATTCATAATTGCACAGCTGGACGAGCCAAGGATGCGAGCCCACACAAAATTTGCTCTGCCCAGGAAAAATTAACAAAACGGAGCCAAAATTCAGCCTCATTGATTCTGACTTTGTTCTATGCATGTGCAATTAAAAGGAAAAAAATAAAAAGGAATATTCTCCATGTTACTGAAACGTTAAAAAAGATCAGCAACGGGAGGCGACTAAAGTCAAATCCTTAGGGCTGGTGAAACGAGCGTGCCAGTTCTCCCTATCGACATGCTTCCTTTTACCTCTTGAAAGTACTGTCCTGTTAGTACTGTCTTCTCTCACATGGATTCGATAGGCCATCACCAAGGTTAACAGGAGTTAGACATTTATTTAAAAAAAAAAAAAAAAAAATTGAGCTAGCATACTGTACACTGTCGCCATATACTTTCACAAATGTGTGCAAAATTTTGTCAGTTGAAACAGGATTTGGCTAAAGCAGTCATGACGAAATTTTCTCATATCTTGTATCACCTGATTAGAATGGCGGTGATTTGTGCAGCGCTGAATACCATTCCAGTTAACGAGTTCATTACGGTGACTTATTTTCCCAAGTTCTTTTTACCTCCACCTAATATTATTCAAGAAGGAGGAGACTTCTTGTGATAGAAAGCTAAATTCCTTTACTATGGCAGGAGTATTTTTCATTTTGCTCAGCAAGATGGTTTTATTCACGCTAGGAGAGGCCTCTAGTAATGCAGGGGTTAACTAAGGCAACATCTAACTTCTCCACTTCGACTGTCTTTCCCAACTTGAATATAGGGTCGTAATCTAGGCTGATGTGGAAGTATCTTAGCACCTCTACCTTAGAGATTTATGTACACTTTAGTATCATTTTGCATGTTACGATTAAAACTGTCAGTACACAGTAGAATGTTAAGGAGTATAATGCATAATACATCGCTAGAAAAGGGAAGTGACAAACCCTAATGTGCCACCTACAGTTCGTCCACATTAACTTTGCGAATATTTTTGTCCTTTTGCAGCACATTTCCTGTAGCGTAATGGCAGAATGAGAGTACCACGGCCCAGCATACCTCCCATAGCACTTTTCGTGACTAGCACCATATTCTAGTGTTAATCTCTCTCACAGCTCGACATTCACTTAATGTGAAAGAAGTATAGAATATTATAGCCCATTGTAATTAGTGGAAGGAAGCAGTATAAAGTATGGGGGTGTCATTACGGTGGTGTCTAAGTCTACAGATTTCTTACATCATCATCATCATCATCATGAACCATGCCTCTCTTTTTCACCATCGGATAAGGTGGGGTAGGGTCCAGAGAGTCAGAGAGAGAAAAAGAAAAAGAAAGATAGCAGGAGAAACAAAGCAGCCTGCCCAAATGAATGGACCACACTCATTCGCTCACCATTCAAGCCCCCGGAATCTGAATCTGACTCCCCTTCAGCGACTTAAACAAGGGCGCTTCATACCATCTAGCAGCTGCCTCCAGATACTATTATTCAGTTCAGGGAAGACCTCTTGTCAGAAAAGGATCTACGGAGGATATACTGGTATAAAACATTAGATCACTTTGTCAGTTTGGTGCTAGTCACTACTATGTGCTATGGAATGGATGAAGACCCACGGACATATCTGTTTGTCACATAACTACGCAAACTAAGCTGCAAAACGACGGTAATCACGGCCAAGTTGAGATCAGATGGGTATAAACCATACAGAATCTCTCTCTCAACTTCACTGCAAGGAGATATTTTTCCCCCATCTCCAGACGACTTTAGTCTGTTTATGGGAGTAATTTATTCCTGATATCTTTAGCTAACTTTGCTCTCTTTGGCCAAACATCCAATCACACTTTATGGAAAAAAATACTGGACTGAACTCCTCTCTTTGCAGCAACCATCCAAATTCAAACAATCACACACACGAACAAAAAGGCACGAGTCCCAAACACTGTGGAATGCTTCAGCAATAAATATGGATGGTTTAACAGCACGATTTGTAACCCTAAAGCTACACCCCTCCAGTCTGGTGTATATTCTGGTGAATTCTTCGGATCTCCCCACTCCCTGTGGCTGTACGGTATTTGTTTGGTTCAGTCATGTACTCTTTTCCCCTTAACGTGGCCCAGATTTTCATCCTTTTGCAACTTATTTCATGTTGTTCAGTGGAAGAAAACAACAATACTGTGGTTTTACATCTTTCTATAGCACTTCTTCATGACTAGCATCATATTCTGCCATCACAGGCCTCAGTACTAACAAGGCATATGGGCCTGATGGGGTCCCTCCTGTTGTCCACAAGAACTGTGCTACTGTGCTTACACCCTGCCTAGGTAAACTCTTTCGCCTTTGTCTGTCAACTTGTACCTTTCCTTCTTGCTGGAAGTTTGCTCTCATTCAGCCAGTCCCAAAGAAGGGTGACCATTCCCAACCCTCTAACTATTGTCCACTTGCTTTAACATCCTGTGTCTCAAAAGTTGTCGAGCCTATTCTTAACAGGAAAATTTTAAATCATCTTTCCTATCACAACCTTCTTTCTGATCGTCAGTATGGGTTCCGTCAGGGACGCTCCACTGACGATCTTCTCACCTAACTTTCAGACTCCTGGTCATCCTCCTTTCGGGACTTTGGCGAAAGCTTTGTCATTGCACTTGACATCTCAAAGGCTTTCGATCGAGTCTGGCATAAATCTTTAATTTCCAAATTGCCCTCTTACGTTTTCTATCCTTCTATCTGTGCCTTCATCTACAGCTTCCTTCTGATCGTTCTATAGCTGCTGTTGTAGACGGTCACCGTTCTTCTCCTAGATCTATCAACAGTGGTGTTCCTCAGGCTCTGTCCTATCACCAGCCCTCTTCCTTTTATTCATCACTGACCTCTTAAGCTGTACATCTAACCCTATCCACGCATACGCTGATTATGCCACCCTTCACCATTCCATTCGGTTTCCGCAGCGTCCATCTCAGCAGGTACTTCACCAAACAAGGGATGAGGCTATGGCACACCTAATGTCTGACTTAGTTCGTATCTCTGAATGGGGTAAAAGTAATTTTGTTTTTAATGCATCAAAGACCCAGTTCTTACACCTATCAACTCGACAAAATCTTCCACAGGTGTATCCACTAATGTTTAATAATATCCAGCTCAACTCTGCATCATCCTTAAACATACTTGGGTTTCATTCTCTCAGGATTTATCTTGGAAAGATCATATAACATTTGTAAAATCAGCTTCTAAGAGATTAGGTGTGCTAAGCCGACTCCGTACCTTCTTTACCCCTGTAAAGTTGTTGATTTTATACACGTGTTTTATTCGCCCCTGTGTAGAGTACAATTTTCATGTGTGGGGAGGCTCCCCACATACAGCACTTCTCAGTAGGGTGGAGTCAAAGGCTTTTCATCTCATTGACCCTCCTCTTACTGGCTCCTTTCAACCTCTGTCTCTTCCCTGCACTGTTGTATCTTTATCTCTATTCTGTCGCTGCTTCATTGGTCATTGCTCCTCTGAACTGTCTGCTTGCATCCCTCCACCTCTACGACAGGCGCGTAGCACCCGTCTAACAAGAAACTCTCATCCTTTTTCTGTCCAACTCTCTAATGCATGAGTTAACCGTTACTCGCAGTCCTTCATTTATGGAACAGGTCAGCTCTGGACCTGTCTTCCTCTGACTGTATTTCCTGCTTCCTCTGAACTCCAGTCTTTCAAACGCATTGTGTCCAGGCATCTCTAAATGAACGGATCTTGAATTTGCTCTCTTGTATTGTTCTTTTTTTTTTTTTCTTGGAAGGAACGGTTTGTGGGCTCCTGGCCTTTGGTTCCTTCTTCCTTGCATAAAAAAAGAATATTATATTCAGGTTAAGCGAGTATTTATTTCCTACTGCCTCATCGATTTCTTTAATCTTGTTTAGACTTTCATTTAGTTTATCGGACTGCTTTGCTCCTGCTATATCCACACAGTTTCACATTATGGGAGAGTGTTTGAACTGGAGGGATATTGTAGAGTTCATTAGCCCCTTCACTACTGTATTCGGTTTCTTTTCTCCTGATGGAACGAAGCATCTCCCATAATTTATGTATGTACTAGGTCGTGATTGCGTGAAATATAGTGAGAATTAACTATGAGGTATTAATGAGTCTCCAGGGTTACAGTTCAAATCGACCCTCTAGTCTGACTGCATGTGTCCATCAGCTCAGCTAAAAGAGGTTAGACATCTTGATAAGGTAAGAACAAACACCTTATAGAGGTCAACCCTTTGTTCAGTAAAAGCTGCGATGGATGCCTGGTAAAAGAAATGTTATCTGTGTAAAAGGGTTAAACTCAGTAAAGTCGTCTGGCCTCAGCAGGAGTCGAGTAAAGAAGGGTTAAAACTGTACAGTACATACTTTGATTTTATTTGTAAATTGACCGAATACATTTAGCCTTCACCACTTACATTATAATCTTTGTCTGTCTCCAAACTTTTTCCTGACTCTCTCCAAATTACTTCTTCCATCTTCCCACCCACGCCGTTTCTCACATTTTGTTATAACCCTCCCTCTCTTCGTGATAAACACTCGCCCTCGTACTCTTCCCGAATTTCTCCCCTCTTCATCGGCCACTCCCCCTCCCAATTCTTTTTTCCTTCCCTCCCTTTCTCCTCCCCCTCCTTCCCCACTTTCCTTTCCTTCCTTCATATGCCCCTCCCACTCCTCCTCCCTTTCAGCCGCTCTCCTTCCTCATGCTCCTTCCTGCTTCCCTCCCTCACTCCTCATCAGCAATCCTATGCCTTCATCCCTTCTGAACAGTTACCTCTCCTCGTCATACTTCTTTCTTCCCTCCTTCTCTTCTCTTTGCTCGATCACTCCCATCTTCCTGCTTTTTTCTGACTTTTCCTGCTGTCCATCCCCCCTTCATTCACCCGTGCCATCCCCTATACATCTTTCATCCCTATCCCTCCCTACCCTTCCTTTCTTCCTCACTTCCCTTCTCTTCCTGTCCGTTCCATTCCATTTCACTCCCTCCACCCTCTATCCAGTCTGACCTTTACCCCTTAACTGCTTTTTCCTTCTTAAGCGAATAGCTTTCTTCACTCTATCACTCCATCATATCTCTACTATCCATCTTTCAACACGAAATTCCGTCTCCCTCAGTAGCCTCCCTTTGCCTTCTGCTCGTTTATCTCTACTTTCCTCTTTCCTTCCTTCCCTCTCTCCACTCCTCCAACAGTCCTTCACCTTTTTTTCCCATCCCTCCGTTCTTCTAACTAAGTCCTACCCTTTTTTCTACTCCCTCTTTCATATATATATATATATATATATATATATATATATATATATATATATATATATATATATATATATATATATATATATATATAGATAGATAGATAGATAGATAGATAGATATAGACTGATATATATATGTATATATATATATATCGCATCCTGCATCATCCACTTTTCTTTCCCCTAGATCCCTTCCTCCTGTCCTCCCTCCAACCATGTTTCTCCCTCATTTTCATCCCCACCTCCTTCGCGTTCCGTCTTCCCTCCCTCTTTCATCCATCTTCCCTCCTTCTTACATGCATTTTTCCTCCCTGTTTCATCCATCTTCCCTCCTTTTTTCGTCTATTTTTCCTTCCTCTTTCATCCACTTTCTCCTCCCCTTTTCATCATCCATCATCCCTGCCTCTTTTATCCATTTTCCTTCTTCTTTCATCCAACATCTCTTCCTCTTTCACCCACCTTCCGTTCCTCTTTTATCCACATTCTCTTCCTCTTTCAACCATTTTCTTCCTTTCTCATTACCGTTCCCTTCTTCATTCACACACCTGTTATTCATCATTCATTCATCTTCCCACCCTCTTTCATCCACCTTCCTCCCTTTGTTTTCTTGGTTCCCTCCTTCTTTCATCCAACTATTCCTCATCATCCATCTTTCCTACCATTGTAATCTGCCCTTCTCTTTTTCGTTCGTCCTTCCCCATTTTCGTCCATCCTTCCTCCCCTATTCATCCTCAGTACCTGCCTCAATACTCCTCTCTCTCTCTCTCTCTCTCTCTCTCTCTTCTCCTTCTCGATCGCTTCTTCATATCTCCTCCCATCCCTCCATCCCCCCTTCCTCCTTTCCTGTCCATGCCCTGGTTCGAACATCACCGGAATCCGATGCTTGAAATTAGAGGCTTCAGACCCTCTTCACAAGTTTACCCAACGGCATAAGGAAGAGGGAGGCTGGAAAGAAAGAGAGAGAGAGAGAGAGAGAGAGAGAGAGAGGGGAGGGAGGTAAAGATGAGCAGGTGTTTCCTACTCCTTGTCTAAAATAAAGTGGGATCGGGGAGACAGGTGTTGTGCTCCTTAATTACAGGTGTGTCGGGAAGAAAAATATCTGGTCAGCCTCTCAGGGCCAGGATATTGAAGGGATTTTTCTTGCTAGCCGGCTGAGGATGGTGCCGGTGCTGGGGGAGGCGAGAGAGTTATGGTGGGGTTGGTGAGGATGAGGATGGTGGTGATAGTTAGTGGTAGTGATGGTGGTGGTGTCAGAGGTAGGGTAGTAGTTTATCTGATGTATATACTCGTATGCTGGGGGGAGAGAGCTGTTGCGGTGGGTGGGTGGGTGGGTGGGTAGGTATGGAAGTGGTAAATTTTGAATGGAATATTCCCCAAGAAATACTATAGTAGTATTAATTGTTTTACTAGATTCTGCAAGCTTTTTTAAGCAAAAAATAAGAACCAAAGACTGAAGGCCTGCAAAAGTAAATGATAGAATAAATGAGAGCCAAAATCCAGATTCTTTCATTTCGAGTGCTGGACACAATATATATATATATATATATATATATATATATATATATATATATATATATATACAGCTACTGCAAATTGACTTAGGACCTCTCCCCACAAGGTATTAAAAAACACAGAAACCACAGTATATCACAATGTTTGTTCAAGAATGCATCCCCAACTGTTACAAGATGTCCCAATTCGATCTACCCAACACCGCTTACAGAAGGAGCTCAGTTTGCCAAGCCACACCGCAGCTAAGAACCGCTTCTCACTGACCGCATGAAGAAGCAGCGCATTCAGTTTGCCAAGAAGTGTGCACACTGGACATCGGATGAGTAGAGAAATGTTGTTTTCCAGTGAAAGCACATTTCAGGTGTTCCAGGTGCATTCTGCCAAAGTCCATCGCTCTGCCTCCTGTAGTCGATATGACCCTGCTTACACGGTGCCGACTGTTTAGCACCCACAATCAGTAATGGTATGGGGGTGTTTCTCAGGTAAAATGGTAAAGGGAGGCCTCTACTTTCTTCCTAAGAACTTGCTGATGAATGATGGCCGGTACATTCAAGTTCTGAATGATCATTTACTAAACTTTTTTGCTATTCATGGGTGCGACTTTTTCATGCACAATTCAGCTCCATGTCACAAGCCAAGAAAGGTGACAAAATGGCTTCAGGATAATCAGATCGAGGTCTTCGACTGGCCTAGCAACAGTCCGGATTTAAATCCGATTGAAAACTGCCGGGCAAAGATAAAGAAAATCATGGCAGAGAAGAAGACACCCAATCTGGACAACCTCAAGACTGAACTGACAAATGTTTGGTGCAAAGAAATGTCCTTAGATTACTTTAGAGATCTAAATGATTCCATGCCAATACGCATCCAACTGGTACTGAAAAACAAGGGAAACATGATTTCATATTAATGAATGCATTTCATTCAATTCTGGTGCTGTCAGTCGAGGATTCTTGATTACTTCCCTCTTCAGAAGCATATCTGTACCTCTGGAAGTCATCCTCTTCTTTCCACTGCCATACTTGTGCTCTGGTATGACATCAGATGGCAGGCCGCATGCTGCAGCAAGAATCTTCATGACGGTCGACTCTGCGTATCCATTACGTTCACAAATTGTGTTGATAGGGACATTATCCTGCCTCCATGCAATGAAACGGACCCTCTCATCCCTTGAGCAGTACTTTCCAGGCTTGACAACTTGAGTCTAGGAAAATAACAGGGCAAACAGTAATGTATAAAAAAAAAAAAAGAAGGGGGGGTGCAAGCTCGGAGCGACGGGAACATATACCCCCCACTCTCGCTTCTGGACAAGCACTGAGTGCTGAGGGTTTCACTACCTCCCGCCAACACCAGAGGAGTGCCAGTTACTTCTTGCCCCCAAAATTCACTTGGTAGAGGTGGAAACACAAAGCTAAGACAGATAACTCTCCCATAGCAATTCTGTGTGTAGGTTCTAAGTCAATTTGCAGTGGGTGTATAAATACATATTCGATGACATTTTTTTGCCGTACGAGAATAATGCCTATGTCGAAGACAATTTTATTCAGCAGTGAGGAAATTGAACAGTTAATGTAAAGCCTTCATTAACTCCCACGCCACTAAAGGTTCATTCCATATATATATCGTCTGCAAGTATCACGAGTAGAGGAGAAATTCCGTCATAGTATGATCATTCTTTTAATGTGAAGTGCCTGTTAATAAATCCCAGCGTTCTGTTTCTTTTCTTGGCAGATTCAGTTCACTGTTGTGTGAGTTTGAAATCTCTTGAGAGTATCACGTTAGAGCAAAGATGAAAGAGAAGTAAGGGGTGCCGGAAGGATATATGAAGCAGAAAGGAGAGCAACTACTCTGACTCAAGCAGTCAGTCAATATATACATTATTGTGAAATCAGTCATTTCGTGAAATGCGTACTCAGTTCGTGAAATGAATGTAAATTGGGATGGGTTAATTTAGCATGAGTAATTTGGGTAGCATTTAGGTTAGCTGGAATAATCAAGTTTAAGTTTAGGCTAGGTTAGGTTAGGTTAGGTTTGTCAGTTTAGAACTTTAGATGAACGCTTAACATAACTAAGCAATCATCTGAATTAATCTAACCTAACTTAGAGTTACTAACCTAGCCCAAACCAACCTAAAATTAACCTAGACTATCCTACCCTAATCCATCTCAGGATGAGCTACATTAATTTCACAAACTGACTTGGCATTTCACGAAATGACTAATTTCAGTCTGCATGTAACATATATATATATATATATATATATATATATATATATATATATATATATATATATATATAATCATGATGATGATAATGGTAGGTGGTGGCAACTAATATCCACTCACTTGATGTAGTGCTGCCTCCTTCTTCCTTAGCCTTTATCATTCTTTTTCTGTGCCTGCCCTCCTCTCTTTCTATTTCTCCCGTCTTTCCTGTCACTTGTTATTGCTTTTCTTTCCTTTACAGGTGGCTTTACATTGAATGATAAGCCAAATAGTTTCCTGTAAGCCAAGAAACCATTTACAACGTTGGGTGGTAACCATATAACCAAACCATACGTGCTCCCTACATGTCAACAAGTGGGTTGGTGGAGGGTTAGTAAAACAAATAACTCAAAGTCAAATGGCAACCCCTTACTGGATTATAGCATCTGACAGTAGATAGATAGATAGATAGATGATGATTTTATATATATATATATATATATATATATATATATATATATATATATTCAGTACATCCCCCTAGTACGCGCCTATATGGGCGGCAGAGGACGTCGTGTACTAGGAATTCGCGTACTGTGAATACATATACTTACGGGAAAAATTACATATGGGCGGCACTCCCCTTCATGGACAACCCTTGAGACACCTTTCAGACCTAAGTATTGTACTATACAGGGAAAGTGTCTAAGACATATTACCTAAGATAAATAAACCTACAAGATCATGACTTTACTAGGTAAATCATTGGTGGTAGGTGGTGGTGACCATCATCCACTCACTTGATGTAGTGCTGCCTACTTCTTCCTTAGCCTTTACCATTCTTTTTCTGTGCCTGCCCTCATCTCTTCCTACCCACCTTTGTCACTTCTTATTGCTCTTCTTTCCTTTACAGGTGGCTTTACATTGAGTGACCAGCCAAATGGTTTCCTGTAAGCCAAGAAACCATTACAATGCTGGGTGGTAACAATATAACCAACCCATACGTGCTACCTTCGTGTCAACAAGTGGGTTGGTGGAGGGTTAGTACCCCTTCCCGTAAAACAAATAACGTAAAGTCAAATGGCCTTCCCTTAGGGGATTATGGCATCTGGCAATAGATAGATAGATAGACCTTTACCTGTTATTGCTTCTTAGGGGGGCAATGTTGTGTACATGGGGTAACCCCGGATTTAGGCCACTCTTAGCTGTGTGTCTTGCTTACAAAGAGTTCAATTCGCGTACTAATAAAAAATACACACACACACTCACGCAAAAATAGGTCCTCGCATACGAGGGGGATCGCTTACTCGGAACTCGCATACTGTGGGGATGTACTGTGTATGTTACATGCAGACTGAAATAAGTCATTTCGTGAAATGCCAAGTCAGTCTGTGAAATTAATGTAACTCATCCTGTGGTGGATTAGGGTAGGATAGTCTAGGTTAATTTTAAGTTAGTTTGGGCTAGGTTAGTTACTCTAAGTTAGGTTAGGTTAATTCAGATGAAGGCTTAGTTATGTTAAGCGTTCATCTAAAGTTCTAAATTGACAAACCTAACCTAACCTAACCTAGCCTATCATCATCATCATCATCATCATCATCATCATCATCATCATCAGCCATAACTAGTCCACTGCTGAACAAAGGCCTCCCCCAACCTTTTCCACGAATTCCTTGACTGAGCCAATCTTTGCTACGTTTTCCCTGCAAATTTCTCTGTCTCATCTCTCCATCTCCTGTCTGGCCTTTTTCTGCTACGCTTACAATCTCTTCATGTCCAGGCAGTCAGCCTCTTCCTCCATCGGTCCCTTATTCTTGCTATATACCTGCCCATCTCCATTTCTGTCTTTTTATAACTTCTATAATATCTTTGACTTTAGTCTGCTTTCTCACCCAAGTTTATCTTTTCCTGTCTTGTAAAGATATTCCCAACATTGTCCTTTCCATTGCTCTCTGAGAACGGATTAATTTATTTTCCATTGATTTTGTCAGTTTCCAGGTCTCACAATGATACGTTATAGCTGGAATTATACGTTCATACTTTTCGTTTCATACAAACTGGCAAGCTACTTTTCATAATGTCTCTATGTTTACCGAAAGCTTTCCATCCAATTGTAATGCGTCTTTTTGTTTTCGCTATCACGATCTTTCGTTAATTTTAGTATTTGTCCCAAGTAATTGTACTCCTCAGCTTCTTCAAGAATTTCATCACTTATTCTGATAACGCTCTTTGGTGTTTGTGGATTAAACATTACTTTAGTTTTACTCCGGTCCATCTTCAGTCCTACGTTCAGACTTTCTCTGTTCAGGTCAATTAACATTTCTTGCAATGTCTCCGCTGTTTCTGAGATTAGGACAATGTCATCTGCAAATCTTAAATGGTTCAGCTTTTCTCCATCAATGTTCACTCCTTTGATTTCCCAGTCTAGCTTTCTGAAAATACTTTCTCGGCATGATGTAAATAATTTTGGTAAAATTGCATCTCACTAACGCACGCCCTTCTCAGTCTTAATTTTTTCCGAGTCCTTATGTAATTTAACTGCAGCAGTTCCCTCTTTACATGTGTTTTCGAGCAGTTTTACAATGTTCTCATTCACTCCTTGTTCTCGCAATGAATTTATAAATGCTATGTGCTCCACTGAATCAGAAGCCTTTTCGTAATCAAGAAAACCTAAGCACAGTGGTTTATTATATTCTGTAGTTTTCTCAATTAGCTGATTCATTGTGTGTAGATGATCAATGGTCGAATACCTGCTTCGGAATCCTGCCTGTGTCCGAGGTTGGTTTTCCTCCAAAACTGTTGTTATTCTGCTCGTAAGGACTTTAGTGAAGAGTTTGTATATGACTGATAATAAGCTAATGGGTCGATAGTTACTAAGATCTCTTGAGTCACCTTTTTTGTAGAGTAAAATAGCTATTGCATTACACCATGTTTTGGGAATTTTCTTCTGTTTGATACAGTGGGTAAATAGGTGAGCAAGCCTATTTTGTACCTCTACTCCTGCATCCAACAGTAAATCTGTTACTATTCCATCTTCTCCCGGAGCCTTCCCTCTTTTCATATTTTTAAGACAAATATTTACTTCGTCTGGTGTTATCTCTGATATTTCACTTGTGCCAACTGAAAAGTTAGCTATTGGTACTACTGTCTTTGATGCATACAGTTCTTTGTAAAATTCTTCAACTCTCTTCACCATCTTATCTCTGCATTTAATGATTTCACCGTTTTTTTCTTTCAGTGATGTCATTTGCTGCTTTCCTAGTGCCATTTTACTTCGGACCTTATCTCTCTCTCTCTCTCTCTCTCTAGTATGTATATATATATATATATATATATATATGTATGTGTATTTATATATCTATATCTATATCAATCCATCTATCTATTGACTTTGAGTTATTTGTTTTACAGGGAGGAGCACTAACCCTCCACCAACCCACTTGTTGACACGTAGTGATACTGTATAGATAGATAGGCAGCTATAGATACATACGTATATATATACATACTCACACACACACACACACACACACACACACACATATATATATATATATATATATATATATATATATATATATATATATATATATATATATACAGAGAGAGAGAGAGAGAGAGAGAGAGAGAGAGAGAGAGAGAGAGAGAGCCGTGGGATGGGGAAGGTAAGTGGAGGGAAAGAGAAACAGAGAACTCTCAAGAAAAGTTGTGAAGCCAGATGCCTGAGAGTGTCGAGAAAAGAGGGCAAGAAAAAACGGAAACAGCAGTCTGAAGAAGGAAAACGAACGAGGCAAATGGCACGTGAAAAAAAAAAAAATAAATAAATAAAAGCAACACAAACTGGGACTTTGGTGAGGAGGGATCTATCAGGAGGAAAAATACGATGACGAAAAAAATCTATCTATCTATCTATATACCTAGGCTGCTTCCGCCAAGGAAAGGGAGGTAGCCGAGACAGGACGACACACTCTCCATTTACTCATCCATTCAAACACATTCATTCACATCTTAGCCCCAAAGGGGAGAACGGACAGATCCTCACCGCACCACACCGCACAAGGGTCAACTGCGCAATGCAGTCAGTGACATCCGCAGCAGGGCCCGACAGCAGAACTGGTTTACCCCAGCCACATCATAACAGACCCATCCCCTTACCCGCACCTGACCTGACTAGCTGATCAGACCAAATGCGGGAGAATATCCCCTCAGGGCTGCGTCATCACTTATTTATTCACAATTTCTCTCCATTTATTACTGTCACGCACAGCCACTCTTCCTTGCTCAACAGACATCCCTCTCTCATCCAGCGCTCTCTTCACACTGTCCATCCATCCTATTCGTGGTCTTCCTCTCAGCCTTACACCTCTCACATCAGATCTAGTTATCTTTTTCACCAATCACTCATTATCCATTCTCTCCATATGCCCAAACCATCGCAACACCCTCTGCTCAACTCTACCAGCCATCTCCCGAACAACTCCAGTTCTCCTTCGCACTTCATCATTTCGCACCTGATCCATACGCGTCACTCCACACATACTCCTCAGACACCTCATCTCCATTACATTCAAACTTTTCCTCTCTGCTACACCCATATTCCATGTTTCAGCCACATATACTCGTAATGCAGTCGGTACCACAACACCCTCATACAGCCTTCTCTTTACATCCATTCTAAGCAAACGACATTTAAACACTTTTTTCATTCCTCCCAGCACCTTTCCTACTTCATTTATTCTAAACTTCACTTCTGCATCTATTCTTCCATCCACAGCAACATGTGACCCTAGATATTTAAAACAATCTACCTCCTCAAGCAACTCACCATTCAAAACTATATTCATCCCCCTACCATCTATCAACCTCGTACACTTCATCACTTTACTCTTATTCTCATTTACTTTCAAATTCCTCCTTTCACACACCCTTCCAAACTCCTCTACCAACTGTCTCAATCTCTCCTCTGAATCAGTCACCAGTGCAGTATCATCTGCAAACAGCAGCTGCTTCAGATTCCAATCTCCACCATCAACATTTACCAGACTCAGACCACCTACAACTCTTGCATTCACCTCCCTTACAACACCATCCATGTAAATATTAAACAACCAAGGCGACATCACACATCCCTGCCGCAGCCCCACTCTCACGGGAAACCAATCACTCACAGCATTTCCCACTCTTACACATGCTCTACTATTTACATAAAAACTTTTCACCCCTTTTAGTAACCTACCATCAAGTCCATACAATCTTAAAACAGTCCACAAAGCCTCCCTATCAATTCTATCATACGCTTTCTCTAAATCCATAAATGCCCAAAACACATCCTTGCCTTTCGCTAAATACTTTTCACACACTTGTCTCACAGCAAACACCTGATCCACGCATCCCCTCCCTCTCCTAAAGCCACACTGCTCATCACTAATCACTCCCTCTGTACCCTCTCTAACTCTCATAATTAACACTCTACCATACACCTTACCTACAACACTGAACAGACTTATACCCCTAAAGCTAGTACATTCATACTTATCACCCTTGCCTTTATACAACGGGACCACACAAGCACTTGCCCAGTCAATTGGCACCATACCTTTCTCAAAGCACACATTCAACAATCTTACTAACCAGTCAACAATAGTCACCCCACCACCCTTCAGGCATTCCACAGCACACCCATCCATACCTGCAGCTTTCCCTGTTTTCATCTCCTTTACTGCCTTCTCCACTTCCTCCTTCGTGATCAAAGAATCATTCAACTCTCCCAACACATTTATTCCTTGCACCCTTCCATCCGCCACAATCTCACCCACCCTTTCCTCCTCTACATTTAACAATCTTTCAAAATACTCTGCCCATCTTTTCCTTACTGCATCTATCTCAATTAACATCCTTCCATCCTCTGCTTTTACTTGTTCTTCCTTCCCAGACTCTCCCTTTCGCACCCTTTTCACCTCCTTCCAAAACATTAACAAAAACGTAATGAAAACGGAATACAGGGCGGCTGATTGAATGGCATGGAGGAAAAATGTAATGGGGAGCCAAGAAGAACGTGGGAGGAAATGTGTCAAGATTAAAGATTTAGAAGTGATTAGAATACGCATGACAAGATTTTCCATGGATGAGAGAGAGAGAGAGAGAGAGAGAGAGAGAGAGAGAGAGAGGCGGGTGAGGGGAAGCTAAGTGGAGGGAAAGAGAAACGGAAAACTCTCAAGAAAAGCTGTGAAGCCAGATGCCTGAGAGTGTCGAGAAAGGAGGGCAAGAAAAAACGGAAACAGCAGTCTAAAGAAGGAAAACGAACGAGGCAAATGGCACGTGAAAAACAAAAATAAAAGCAACACAAAACTGTGACTGTGGGGAGGGGGTCATTCACGAGGAAAAAGACGATGACGAAAAAAATCAGATTAAGAAAAACGCAATGAAAACGGAATACTGGGCGGCTGAGTAAACGGCAAGGAGGAAAAATGTAATGGGGAGCCAAGGAGAATGTGGGAGGAAATGTGTCAAGATTAAAGAAGATTTAGAAGTGATTAGAATACGCATGACAAGATTTTCCATGGATGAGAGAGAGAGAGAGAGAGAGGGGGGGGGGAAGAGGGAAGAACAATAACTGAACTACGAGTATGTTTTGCTATGAGAGAGAGAGGGGGGGGGGAAGAGGGAAGAACAATGACTGAACTACGGGTATGTTTTGCTATGAGAGAGAGAGAGAGAGAGAGAGAGAGAGAGAATGAAATGCTGATCTAAGAACAAAGAGAACGCAAGGGAAGGGAAGACTGAATCACTTGTGGACTGTGAAAGTTTATGGTGGAGTTAATGAAGCAAGAGTTTGGTTGTGTGTGTGTGTGTGTGTGTGTGTGTGTGTGTGTGTGAGAGAGAGCGAGAGAGAGAGAGAGAGAGAGAGAGAGAGAGAGAGAGAGAGGCGGGTGAGGTGAAGCTAAGTGGAGGGAAAGAGAAACGGAAAACTCTCAAGAAAAGCTGTGAAGCCAGATGCCTGAGAGTATCGAGAAAGGAGGGTAAGAAAAAAAAAAACGGAAAGAGCAGTCTAAAGAAGGAAAACGAACGAGGCAAATGGAACGTAAAAAAAAACAAAAATAAAAGCAACACAAAACTGTGACTGTGGGGAGGGGGTCATTCAGGAGGAAAAAGACGATGGCGAAAAAAATCAGATTAAGAAAAACGCAATGAAAACGGAATACTGGGCGGCTGAGTAAACGGCAAGGAGGAAAAATGTAATGGGGAGCCAAGGAGAATGTGGGAGGAAATGTGTCAAGATTAAAGAAGATTTAGAAGTGATTAGAATACGCATGACAAGATTTTCCAAGGATGAGAGAGAGAGAGAGAGAGAGAGAGAGAGAGAGAGAGAGAGAGAGAGAGAGAGAGAGGGGGGGGGAAGAGGGAAGAACAATAACTGAACTACGAGTATGTTTTGCTATGAGAGAGAGAGAGAGAGAGAGAGAGAGAGAGAGAGAGAGAATGAAATGCTGATCTAAGAACAAAGAGAAAGCAAGGGAAGAGAAGACTGTGGATCACTTGTGGACTGTGAAAGTTTATGGTGGAATTAATGAAGCAAGAGTTTGGTTGTGTTTGTGTGTGTGTGTGTGTGTGTGTGTGTGTGTGTGTGTGTGAGAGAGAGAGAGAGAGAGAGAGAGAGAGAGAGAGAGTGAGATTCGACAATTATGGAAATAAATAAATCATAAAACGCATTGAAGTCTTAGTTACACTACATTGCTACCAAAAATATTAGTTTGGTAATAGATGTATTCGGCAATTTTTTGTAAAAAGTAGAAAAAAGGCTTATACTTCATCTTAAACTGAAGGAAAGTCGCCTGGCGGTGGCGACGAAAACCAATAGCATGTCCAGAAGTCCCAGATAGATGTGGGACCACATGGGACTGGTAAAATGAAGCACCATATAGGGTTTCATTAGAGCGAACCACCATGCGGATGAAACTCGTTAAGGTGCACAGACCGCATACTTCCTGAAGATGCTCCTGAATCTACAAATTTCAGTTCTTCTAAAAGGGAAAGTCGTGTATAGTATTTAGTTACTTATATATCACATTACTTGTGAGTACAGCTTCACATCAACTCATCTGCCCTCCTCCCCTAAAAAAAGTGAAATAAAAAATGTTCATTGCTTAAGTAAACGAAAAGTGGAAATGTTGGTCTCTTTGTTTTACCGAAACCTGAAGCTAAATTTGTTCGTTAAATGTTTGCTTTTTGTGTACTTTGAATGACGCAGAAAAGATAGATAAAAAGTGAAAGAGAAGGATAGGAGGGACGGACAAAAAGTCAATAGAAAGAATAATAGAAAGTGTGAAAAAAGAAGGGAAAGGGAAAGGGGAGGGAAGAAATCCTTCAATAGACGACAAATGTAGAAAGAAGAGTTACAGAGGGCTGGGTAGGGAAAGAGGGTGAGGACATGAAGGAAGGACATGACAAAAATATTTATGAAAGTGTTGGAAGATGAAGGGAAGGGAGTGAGGGGGTTATAAGAAGCATAGTCTGAAAAACAAAATGTGGGGATGAACGAGCAGAATGAGAAAGAAGCAGAGAAAGAATGTGGGAAGAGAGGGACAAATTAGTACAGAGAATAATCAGAAGGATGGAAGGGACAGGAGAGGGTGAGAGAAGAGAGGTGTGATTAATGAGGGAATAGATCATTTAAGAGTCGAAGAAATAGGGACAGGAGAAAGCATGAGAAGAAAGGAGAACAGAAGGGAAGAAATAGGAGAGTATAAGAAAGGGAGGGAAGGGAATGGAATGACGGAGGGACGGAATGTGAAAGTTAAGAAAGAATGAGGGATTGAAATGTTTAACCCAGCCGTTGGTAATAAGACAGACAGTGAGGGAGACAGAGGAAAAATGAGGAATTTGGAGAGAGAGAGAGAGAGAGAGAGAGAGAGAGAGAGAGAGAGAGAGAGAGAGAGAGAGAGAGAGAGCATATCAGTACACATGAAGTATAGATAACATGAGGCCTGTTCGCCCATTACTCGGTTATCTGTTGGAAAAAGGCTAATTCAGCTTATATCTAAACAACGTGTAAGAGAAAGGGTTAGAAAAGAGGAAGGATGTCCACCACCTACCTCTTCGTAGGGGTAAACCGACAGGAAAATCGTAGAAAAAAAAAAAAAAGGACTTGTTAGAAAGAACAAGCAAGGAAATTTTATAGGCGAGGCAGAAGAGGAACGACTATGTACTATGTAATATCTATTCTCCAGAACGGTAAAAGAAAGAGCATATCCATTCGCGGATGTTCTTATTACTTAATCACACGTCTCACAGTGATCAGCATGCACTTCACCCTGGAAATAAGCAAGAGTCAATTAATTACAGTCTATAGTCTCAAAGCATTTGTCTGGCCAAATTTTAAAAGTATCAGTAGCTTTTGCACCAGCTGTTGTTGGGAAGCCTATTCCTTTGTTCCACTGCGCGAATATATATATATATTGTTACATAGCCTATGATTTCATCATCCTTTGTGTAATTTTAACGCACAGTATGCTGCATGTTTGATCACGAGCGTGTTCTGCCTCAGTCCCCCCCTTCTACCGTTATAGTAGAGTAAGTCGACATCTCTGTTATACTTTGCGGGATTGTCATCTCTTTGTCCCCATGGCTTCATTTGCGCGTCCTCATTACAAGTTGTATCAAGCTCTCCTGGCCCCTATATAATGAGCTCAGTCTCTGCATCATTGCCACTTAGATCTGCTCCTCATTTTGTTCACATCTCTGTCCTCCCCTGTACAGATATTATTATTGTGAGTGCTCAAGAAATCTCCAAACATCTAGCAGCTGTGTGTAATTTGAGTATAACTGTTGTATTTATCTTGTACTGTATAGCATAAGTTTAATTTGTAGGCCTAGTGAAGTTTTTTGTAATTCATGTAGGGATCTTTATGTCCATCAGTTTTAATATTATTTTGTATCTGTAATAATTTATCTGGCATTCACTGAGTATTATCTGGTATCTCATTTTATCAGGGCTGACTTAGATAAATTTATTCTTGCTAATTTCGTGTTAATAGAGGCTATTGCAGTTAACCATATATTTAACCTGTTTATTTGCCATTACATTATCCTTATGAGTTCTGAATGTTTTGTTGTTAGTTTGTGCATTAAACTTTAACTTGTAATTTTACCTAACTCTTTTGTTTTGAACCTGGAACTTTACGGGACAGTAGTGACTCTTCGTATTCTCACTTAAAGTGTACGTTATCTTTCTCTGTTCCGTAACATTAATTTGGCGACCTCATATCAGGATATTCAGGATATTATCATAAGGATATTGTTTGATATTTTGTGACTGTGATATATTCATGATGGCTACTATTTCTACACTTGATGAAGCCAAAGATTTTTTGTCAAATGTGCAAACAGTGTGTGATATAGAAAACAGAACAAAGAATGAACTTAAGCTTGTTGCTCAACAATTGGGAATTGCAGTTCACTCTCATCATTCTAAAGATCAAATTGTTGGCATGATTAATAAAAGCTTGTTTAATGTAACTCCTCCAAATGAGCAAACGCAGATTGAATTAGCTAAGTTACAGCTAGCCCTGCAGGAGGCTCGTGTGAAGGAAGCTGAATTTCAAGCACGTGCTAAGGAGGCTGATGTTAAGGAGGCAAATGCTCGTATTCAAGAGGCAGAGGTACGGGCTCAGGCACAAATTGAGCTTGCCAGGATTCAGGCAGACCATGAGTATCGCATGAAACAAGGTGGAACTGGATCATCTTGCTCTGATGATTTTGATGTGGCTAAAAATGTTAAACTTGTCCCTCCTTTTAATGAATCTGATTTAACAAAGTATTTTCAGTTGTTTGAGAGGGTAGCTACAGGTTTTAATTGGCCTAAGGAGTATTAGCCAGTACTCCTTCAAACTGTTCTCACCGGTAAAGCTCAAGTAACTTATGCATCTTTGCCTCAGGATCAGTCTGATAATTATGATGTAGTTAAGAGCTTGATTCTTAAGGCCTATGAGCTTGTTCCTGAAGCCTATAGAGTAAAATTTAGGACAACTTACAAGCAAGATAAGCAATCCCATGTTGAGTATGCAAAAATCAAAGAAGATTTGTTGGAGCAGTGGTTAAATTCTAAGAATGTGGATTCTGATTTTGGTAAATTTAAGCAGATGATTTTGCTGGAGGACTTCAAAAGGTGTATTAGTAAAGATGTAAGCCTATATCTTGATGAGAGAAGAATAGATAATTTGTCTGATGCTGCAGTTTTAGCTGATGAGTATGTTCTCACTCACAAGAGATATTCTAGAGAAAAAGGGAAAGCTGAGAGTAAGTACGTTGCCTCTACTCAGAGTACAGGTAACAGGAAAGAGAATAAGGATGATGTTTCTCAGGAAGTAAATACCAGCTTCACCTCTAGATTTCAGAAAAGTAAATGTACTTATTGTAGTAAGCTTGGTCATACTACGGAGAGATGTTTCAGGAGACAGCGTGATGTGAACAAAAAGGAGTCTTTAAATATTCAGTCAATTGGTCTAGTGTCCACTCTTGAGAGTTCCCAGAATTCTTTAACTGAGTTAACCGAACCTGCTTTGAGGGGTAACTTAAATTCTTATGATGGAGCTCCTCTTTTGAGCAGTAACGTGGGTGACACTTTCAAGAGTTCATGTGCTAATTTCCTGTCTGATGGTTTTGTCAGTCCTCTGGACAGTAATGACAGGAAATCAGTTCAAATATATCGTGATACAGGTGCTTGCCAATCCCTTATGCTGACCAGTGTTCTAGGCTCTAATTTTAATTCCTCTGATGAAACTGTAATCTTACAAGGTGTAGGGAATAATTACTTCTCTGTTCCTCTGTGCAGAGTGAATTTAGAGTCTGGTTTTATTAATGGTTCTGTTATGGTTGGGTTGGTTGAGACACTCCCAATGTCAGGTGTAACTTTCTTACTTGGAAATGATATTGGTGGAAGTCAAGTGTGTCCAGCTCCTCAGTTGTCTAGTGAGCCAGTGGCTGTGTCCCGGGATTGTGATGTCCCTGATGTGTTCCCTGCATGTGCTGTCACTAGGGCTAAGTCTAAAGTTACTGGTGATTTAGAGGATAATGATGATGATGATGTTATCCTAGCTGACACTTTTCTTGCTAATTTGGACCACTCACCAGATGAGGCAGTACCCCGTAGTGTTGATAATTTGTCTCGTCAAGAGTTGGTTGAGTTGCAGGTTGCTGACCCTGAGTTGAAAGGTCTAGCTAACTCTGCTTACAGTGAAGAAGAGTCAGCCGGTGCTTCTACTTGTTATTATGTAAAGTCAGGAGTACTTATGAGGAAGTGGAGACCCCCAACAGCATCAGCCGACTGTGAATGGGAGGTTGTACATCAAGTTGTCATCCCTCGTGTTTGTAGGCAGGATATCATTCGAGTGGCTCATGATTCCAGTTTGGCAGGACACCTTGGAGTGAGGAAGACTGTGGCACGCATTTTGAAACACTTCTACTGGCCAGGTATCTTCAGGGATGTTTCCTGGTATTGTAAGTCTTGTCACACCTGTCAAGTTGTGGGAAAGTGTAATCAGACCGAAAAGGTTGCACCTCTAGTTCCCATTCCTCCTTTTGAGGCGCCTTTCACCCGTGTGTTGGTGGATATTGTGGGCCCTCTTCCTAAGACTTCTTCAGGATTTTCTTATGTGTTGACCCTGATTGATATGGCTACTCGTTATCCTGAAGCCATTCCACTTAGAAACATCTCAGCAAAGAACGTGGTTAAGGAAATGCTAGGGTTCTTCACAAAGTTTGGTCTGCCCAAGGAGGTACAGTCAGACCGAGGAAGTAATTTCATGTCAAATGTTTTCAAGCAGTCTCTGAAAGAGTTGGGCATCACCCAGATCACGTCTTCAGCTTACCATCCCCAGACCCAAGGAGCGTTGGAGAGATATCATCAAACACTCAAATCGATGCTCAAGAAATACTGTTTGGAACATCAGAAAGACTGGGATAAAGGTCTTCCATTCGTTGTGTTTGCTGCAAGAGAATCTCCAAATGAATCACTGGGCTTCTCACCTTTTGAACTACTGTTTGGCCATGAAGTAAGAGGACCCCTTAAGCTACTCAAGGAATGCTGGCTGTCGGAGGAAGATGACGTCAACCTGCTGGAGTATGTGATGAAGTTCAAAGAACGGCTGTCCACTGCTTTACAGCTGGCGAGAGAGAATTTAGGAGCTGCTCAGGAGAAGATGAAGACTTGGTATGATAAGAAGTCCAGGTTACGCCACTTTCAGCCAGGAGATCAGGTTTTGATTCTGCTACCAGTTCATGGGCAACCTCTTCAAGCCAAGTTTAGTGGTCCTTATTTCGTGGAGAAGAAACTCAGTGATGTCAGCTATGTCATCGCCACACCAGATCGTAGAAAGAGCAAGCAACTATGTCACATCAACATGCTAAAGTTATATCACAGGCGGGACGAAAATAATCCAGTCTGCACTGTAGCTGTTCCACCCGAGTCTGCAAGTGAAGCTCTCCCATGCAGTATGAGCCTGAGTGATAGTTTGGGGAAGAATCCTGATATCATGAATGATCTCCAGACTAAGCTTTCTCATCTACCACCCAAGGAAAGGCAGGAGTTTTCGGCATTACTGCAGGAGTACCCGCAAGTGTTCCGTGCCACTCCAGGAAGAACCACTGTGTTGATGCATGATGTCGATGTTGGAGACGCAAAGCCAATTAAATTGCCTCCTTACCGTGTGAACCCAGTGAAAGTTCCTCTCATCCAGAAGGAGCTTGGCTACCTGTTGGACCACAAGATGATTGAGCCCTGTCAGAGCGAGTGGAGTTCTCCTGTCACTCTAGTCCCTAAGCCAGGTGGGTCACAGAGGCTTTGCATCGACTACAGACGTGTTAATCAGATAACCAAAACAGACACTTACCCTCTCCCTCGTGTGGAAGATTGCATAGACAAGATCGGAAAGGCTAGGTACATAAGTAAGTTTGATTTGTTAAAGGGATACTGGCAAGTACCTATGACTGAACGTGCTAGGGAGATCTCATGTTTTGTAACACTAGGAAAGACCTTTGCATGGTCTGTAATGCCATATACAGATTGTTTTAGAGTAATAAGAAATTTCCTTTGTAAATTTCTTTTTCTTTGTGGGGAGGTGTTACATAGCCTATGATTTCATCATCCTTTGTGTAATTTTAACGCACAGTATGCTGCATGTTTGATCACGAGCGTGTTCTGCCTCAGTTCCCCCCTTCTACCGTTATAGTAGAGTAAGTCGACATCTCTGTTATACTTTGCGGGATTGTCATCTCTTTGTCCCCATGGCTTCATTTGCGCGTCCTCATTACAAGTTGTATCAAGCTCTCTTGGCCCCTATATAATGAGCTCAGTCTCTGCATCATTGCCACTTAGATCTGCTCCTCATTTTGTTCACATCTCTGTCCTCCCCTGTACAGATATTATTATTGTGAGTGCTCAAGAAATCTCCAAACATCTAGCAGCTGTGTGTAATTTGAGTATAACTGTTGTATTTTTCTTGTACTGTATAGCATAAGTTTAATTTGTAGGCCTAGTGAAGTTTTTTGTAATTCATGTAGGGATCTTTATGTCCATCAGTTTTAATATTATTTTGTATCTGTAATAATTTATCTGGCATTCACTGAGTATTATCTGGTATCTCATTTTATCAGGGCTGACTTAGATAAATTTATTCTTGCTAATTTCGTGTTAATAGAGGCTATTGCAGTTAACCATATATTTAACCTGTTTATTTGCCATTACATTATCCTTATGAGTTCTGAATGTTTTGTTGTTAGTTTGTGCATTAAACTTTAACTTGTAATTTTACCTAACTCTTTTGTTTTGAACCTGGAACTTTACGGGACAGTAGTGACTCTTCGTATTCTCACTTAAAGTGTACGTTATCTTTCTCTGTTCCGTAACAATATATATATATATATATATATATATATATATATATATGTGTGTGTGTGTGTGTGTGCTCGAGCACACACATATTTTTATATATGTATGTATCTATGTCAATCTATCTGTCTATCTACCTGTTTATCTATCAATTAATGTGTATATCTATATATTTTTGTCTTTTTTTTTTTATGTGCCCGACTTTGGGCATAGGCTTCACAGCCCACTTTCAAGGCCCAGTAGTCCTCCTACGTACCGCACACCTCTACATGTCACCACTTCGGCGCTAACATCCACCGTCCATATTGAATACATGCTAGGGCTGTCTCATACAGGACTGGTGTATTGGTATTAGCGGGGGTATTTTTACGACATGTCGGCGGGCCTTCTGGTAGATCAGTAAAGTCTGATTTTTATGAAATTCAAATCCTTAAACTGTTCCCTGCCCCAGCGGAATTTGAACCCGGGTCCTTTAGGACTACAGGCCACCTTTCTACCGATGTATGTATGTCTATTTTCTATCCAGCTATCTATCTTTTTTGTATGTATTTATGTATGTATGTATGTATGTATGTATATATGTAACACGTACGAGTATCTCTCTCTCTCTCTCTCTCTCTCTCTCTCTCTCTCTCTATACATCTGCTTATCTACCTACCAATTTATCTATCTATCAACATCTATCTGTCTGTCTATCTATTTATTTATATATTTAAATTTTTATTTATCTATCTATATATCTACTGTATCTATCTATCTATCCATCTATCTATCTGTATCTATATCTATCTATCCGTCTATCTATCTATCTATGTATATAGTCTTACACACACACACACACACACACACACACACACACACACACACACACACACACACACAAATATCTACCTATCTATCTATAGCCCGACGCCCTGATCCCGCAAAGGGTGGCCGCAGACAAAACGCCTCCAAGTCACTCTGTCACCCACCATTTGACTCCCCTCCCCCCAACTCACCCCCCCTCCCTCATATACCTCTCAACTCCATCCCTCCACCTCATCCTCGGTCTACCCCTCCCTCTCCCTCCCTCCACCTCACCTACATACACCCTCTTAGTCAGTCTTTCATTCTCCATTCTCTCCACATGTCCAAACCACCTCAGTGTATTTCTCCTAATCTTTTCAACCACATCCACATCTACCCCACAACGTTCCTTCACTTCTTCATTCGTCAACCTGTCCCTCCACGTCACTCCACATGCTCCTCTCAAGTAACTCATTTCCACTGCTCTCACTCTTGACTAATTCCCCTCTTGCAAGGTCCACGCCTCGCTTCCATACGTCAGGGTAGGGATCACAATACTATCATGCAGTGACTTCTTAACTTCCATACTCACCTCCCTATTTCTCATCACTGCTTTCAGTGTATCAACAACCTTTCTTCCCTGCTGTACCCTTTCACGTACTTCATCCCCCAAAGTTCCATCCTTACTCATCACACTACCCAAATACTTGAATGCACTCACATTCTCCATATCCACACAAATATATATATATATATATATATATATATATATATATATATATATATATATATATATATATATATATATATATATTGTTACATAGCCTATGATTTCATCATCCTTTGTGTAATTTTAATGCACAGTTGCTGCATGTTTGATCACGAGCGTGTTCTGCCTCAGTCCCCCTCTTCTACCGTTATAGTAGAGTAAGTCGTTCTCTCTGTTATTCAGAGCGGGATTTTCAGCTTTTTGTCCCCATGGCTTCATTTGCGCGTCCTTCTTACAAGTTGTATCAAGCTCTCCTGGCCCCTATATAATGAGCTCAGTCTCTGCATCATTGCCCCTTAGATCTGCTCCTCATTTTGTTCACATCTCTGTCCTCCCCTGTGCAGATATTATTATTGTGAGTGCTCAAGAAATCTCCAAACATCTAGCAACTGTGTGTAATTTTTGAGTATAACTGTTGTTGCATTTTTTCTTGTACTGTGTAGCATAAGGTTAATTCTTAGGCCTAGTGAAGTGTTTGTGATTAATGTGGGGTTTTATGTCAGTCATTTTTGATAATAGTTTGTATCTGTAATAATTTATCTGACATTCACTGAGTATTACCTGGTGTATTTTCATTTTATCAGGGCTGACTTAGATAAATTTACTCTTGCTAATTTCGTGTTAATAGAGGCTATTGCAGTTAACCATATATTTAACCTGTTTATTTGCCATTACATTATCCTTATGAGTCCTGAATGTTTTGTTAGTTTGAGCATTAAACTTTAACTTGTAATTTTACCTAACTCTTTTGTTTTGAACCTGGAACTTTACGGGACAGTAGTGATTTTTAAGTATTCTCACTTGGAGTGTACATTATCTTTCTCTGTTCCGTAACATAAATTTAGCGACCTCTTATCAGGATATTCAGGATATTATCATAAGGATATTGCTTGATATTTTGTGACTGTTACTTATTAATTATGTCTACTATTACTACACTTGATGAAGCCAAAGATTTTTTGTCAAATGTGCAAACAGTGTGTGATGTAGAAAACAGAACAAAGAATGAACTTAAGCTTGTTGCTCAACAATTGGGAATTGCTGTTCGCTCTCATCATTCTAAAGATCAAATTGTTGACATGATTAATGAAAGCTTGTTTAATGTAACTCCTCCAAATGAGCAAACGCAGATTGAATTAGCTAAGTTACAGCTAGCCCTGCAGGAGGCCAAGGCTAAGGAGGCGGAGTCTCGTGTGAAGGAAGCTGAATTTCAAGCACGTGCTAAAGAAGCTGAGTCACAAGTTGAAATTGCTAGGATTCAGGCAGACCATGAGTATCGCATGAAACAAGGTGAAACTGGATCATCTAGCTCTGATGATTTTGATGTGGCTAAAAATGTGAAACTTGTCCCTCCTTTTAATGAATCTGATTTAACAAAGTATTTTCAGTTGTTTGAGAGGGTAGCTACAGGTTTTAATTGGCCCAAAAAGTATTGGCCAGTACTCCTTCAAACTGTTCTCACCGGTAAA
Source organism: Coenobita brevimanus (assembly GCF_032717465.1). NCBI lineage: Eukaryota > Metazoa > Arthropoda > Malacostraca > Decapoda > Coenobitidae > Coenobita > Coenobita brevimanus. Next base: position 25,689,630 of record NC_137005.1, read on the forward strand.
GCTCAAGTAACTTATGCATCTTTGCCTCAGGATCAGTCTGATAATTATGATGTAGTTAAGAGCTTGATTTATTAAGGCCTATGAGCTTGTTCCTGAAGCTTATAGAGTAAAATTTAGGACAACTTACAAGCAAGATAAGCAATCTCATGTTGAGTATGCAAAAATCAAAGAAGATCTGTTAGAGCAGTGGTTAAATTCTAAGAATGTGGATTCTGATTTTGATAAATTTAAGCAGATGATTTTGCTGGAGGACTTCAAAAGGTGTATTTATAAAGATGTAAGCCTATATCTTGATGAGAAAAGAATAGATAATTTGTCTGATGCTGCTGTTTTAGCTGATGAATATGTTCTCACTCACAAGAGATATTCTAAAGAAAAAGGGAAAGCTGAGAGTAAGTACGTTGCCTCTACTCAGAGTACAGGTAACGGGAAAGAGAATAAAGATGATGTTTCTCAGGAAGTAAATACCAGCTTCACCTCTAGATTTCAGAAAAGTAATTGTACTTATTGTAGTAAGCTTGGTCATACTACAGAGAGATGTTTCAGGAGACAGCGTGATGTGAACAAAAAGGAGTCTTTAAATATTCAGTCAATTGGTCTAGTGTCCACCCTTGAGAGTTCCCAGAATTCCTTAATTGAGTTAACTGAACCTGCTTTGAGGGGTAACTTAAATTCTCATGATGGAGCTCCTCTTTTGAGCAGTAACGTGGGTGACACTCTCAAGAGTTCATGTGCTAATTTCCTGTCTGATGGTTTTGTCAGTCCTCTGGACAGTAATGACAGGAAATCAGTTAAAATATATCGTGACACAGGTGCTTGCCAATCCCTTATGCTGACCAGTGTTCTAGGCCCTAATGTTAATTCCTCTGATGAAACTGTAATCTTACAAGGTGTAGGGAATAATTACTTCTCTGTCCCTCTGTGCAGAGTGAATTTAGAGTCTGGTTTTGTTAATGGTTCCGTTATGGTTGGGTTGGTTGAGACACTCCCAATGTCAGGTGTAACTTTCTTACTTGGAAATGATATTGGTGGAAGTCAAGTGTGTCCAGCTCCTCAGTTGTCTAGTGAGCCAGTGGCTGCGGCCCAGGATTGTGATGTCCCTGATGTGTTCCCTGCATGTGCTGTCACTAGGGCTAAGTCTAAAGTTACTGGTGATTTAGAGGATAATGATGATGATGATGTTATCCTAGCTGACACTTTTCTTGCTAATTTGGACCACTCACCAGATGAGGCAGTACCCCGTAGTGTTGATAATTTGTCTCGTCAAGAGTTGGTTGAGTTGCAGGTTGCTGACCCTGAGTTGAAAGGTCTAGCTAACTCTGCTTACAGTGAAGAAGAGTCAGCCGGTGCTTCTACTTGTTATTATGTAAAGTCAGGAGTACTTATGAGGAAGTGGAGACCCCCAACAGCATCAGCCGACTGTGAATGGGAGGTTGTACATCAAGTTGTCATCCCTCGTGTTTGTAGGCAGGATATCATTCGAGTGGCTCATGATTCCAGTTTGGCAGGACACCTTGGAGTGAGGAAGACTGTGGCACGCATTTTGAAACACTTCTACTGGCCAGGTATCTTCAGGGATGTTTCCTGGTATTGTAAGTCTTGTCACACCTGTCAAGTTGTGGGGAAGTGTAATCAGACTGAAAAGGTTGCACCTCTAGTTCCCATTCCTCCTTTTGAGGCGCCTTTCACCCGTGTGTTGGTGGATATTGTGGGCCCTCTTCCTAAGACTTCTTCAGGATTTTCTTATGTGTTGACCCTGATTGATATGGCTACTCGTTATCCTGAAGCCATTCCACTTAGAAATATCTCAGCAAAGAACGTGGTTAAGGAAATGCTAGGGTTCTTCACAAAGTTTGGTCTGCCCAAGGAGGTACAGTCAGACCGGGGAAGTAATTTCATGTCAAACGTTTTCAAGCAGTCTCTGAAAGAGTTGGGGATCACCCAGATCACGTCTTCAGCTTACCATCCCCAGACCCAAGGAGCGTTGGAGAGATATCATCAAACACTCAAATCGATGCTTAAGAAATACTGTTTGGAACATCAGAAAGACTGGGATAAAGGTCTTCCATTCGTTGTGTTTGCCGCAAGAGAATCTCCAAATGAATCACTGGGCTTCTCACCTTTTGAACTACTGTTTGGCCATGAAGTAAGAGGACCCCTTAAGTTACTCAAGGAATGCTGGCTGTCGGAGGAAGATGATGTCAACCTGCTGGAGTATGTGATGAAGTTCAAAGAACGGCTGTCCACTGCTTTACAGCTGGCGAGAGAGAATTTAGGAGCTGTTCAGGAGAAGATGAAGACTTGGTATGATAAGAAGTCCAGGTTACGCCACTTTTAGCCAGATCAGGTTTTGATTCTGCTACTGGTGCATGGGCAACCTCTTCAAGCCAAGTTTAGTGGTCCTTATTTCGTGGAGAAGAAACTCAGTGATGTCAACTATGTCATCGCCACACCAGATCGTAGAAAGAGCAAGCAACTATGTCACATCAACATGCTAAAGTTATATCACAGGCGGGACGAAAATAATCCAGTCTGCACTGTAGCTGTTCCACCCGAGTCTGCAAGTGAAGCTCTTCCATGCAGTATGAGCCTGAGTGATAGTTTGGGGAAGAATCCTGATATCATGAATGATCTCCAGACTAAGCTTTCTGATCTACCTCCCAAGGAAAGGCAGGAGTTTTCGGCATTACTGCAGGAGTACCCGCAAGTGTTCCGTGCCACTCCAGGAAGAACCACTGTGTTGATGCATGATGTCGATGTTGGAGACGCAAAGCCAATTAAATTGCCTCCTTACGGTGTGAACCCAGTGAAAGTTCCTCTCATCCAGAAGGAGCTTGGCTACCTGTTGGACCACAAGATGATTGAGCCCTGTCAGAGCAAGTGGAGTTCTCCTGTCACTCTGGTCCCTAAGCCAGGTGGGTCACAGCGGCTTTGCATTGACTACAGACGTGTTAATCAGATAACTAAAACAGACACTTACCCTCTCCCTCGTGTGGAAGATTGCATAGACAAGATCGGAAAGGCTAGGTACATAAGTAAGTTTGATTTGTTAAAGGGATACTGGCAAGTACCTATGACTGAACGTGCTAGGGAGATCTCATGTTTTGTAACACTAGGAAAGACTTTTGCATGTTCAGTAATGCCATATGGTATGAAGAATGCACCAGCCACATTTCAGAAGCTCATGAATGTTGTAACAGAGGGTTTGGCAGGGTGTGTTGTTTATATTGATGATGTATTAATCTTCAGTGACAACTGGAAAGATCACCTATGCCATGTCAGTAAATTTCTTGAGCGTTTGGTTCATGCTAATCTTGTAGCTAATTTATCAAAGTGTGAGTTTGGTCAAGCTAAAGTTCAGTACCTTGGGTATGTAATTGGTGATGGACATGTTGCACCACCAGGAGCTAAGGTTCAGGTTATAAGTGATCTTCCCAGACCAAAAAGTAGGAAGGAGCTACAAAGATTTTTGGGAATGGTAGGTTATTACAGGAGATTTGTTCTTAACTTTTCTATTCTTGTATCACCACTTACAGACCTACTGAAAAAGGGAGTTAAATTTGTCTGGACCGATAACTGTGAATCCTCTTTCAACAAACTTAAAGCTATTCTATTAAGTCAGCCAGTGCTCGCTACTCCAAATTTTGCTAAGCCTTTTAAGATGGCTGTTGATGCAAGTGATACAGGAGCTGGGGCTGTTTTGCTGCAAGAGGATGATCAGGGTATTGAACATCCTGTATCTTATTACAGTAAGAAGTTCACTCCACCTCAAAAGAACTACTCAACTATTGAGAAAGAGCATTTGGCCTTGATTTTGGGTTTACAGCATTTTTCATTTTATTTGTGTTCTGGTTTTGACCCCATAGTCATTTATACCGATCATAACTCACTGAAATTCCTTAGTAAGTTTAAAGATAAAAATCAGAGATTGACAAGATGGAGTCTACTTCTTCAGGAGTATTCATTAGACATACAACATGTCAAGGGGAAAGAAAATGTTATTGCAGATTGCTTATCTAGACTTTAGACAGATTGTTTTAGAGTAATAAGAAATTTCCTTTGTAAATTTCTTTTTCTTTGTGGGGAGGTGTTACATAGCCTATGATTTCAGCATCCTTTGTGTAATTTTAACGCACACTTGCTGCATGTTTGATCACGAGCGTGTTCTGCCTCAGTCCCCCTCTTCTACCGTTATAGTAGAGTAAGTCGTTCTCTCTGTTATTCAGAGCGGGATTTTCAGCTTTTCGTCCCCATGGCTTCATTTGCGTGTCCTTCTTACAAGTTGTATCAAGCTCTCCTGGCCCCTATATAATGAGCTCAGTCTCTGCATCATTGCCCCTTAGATCTGCTCCTCATTTTGTTCACATCTCTGTCCTCCCCTGTACAGATATTATTATTGTGAGTGCTCAAGAAATCTCCAAACATCTAGCAACTGTGTGTAATTTGAGTATAACTGTTGTTGCATTTTTTCTTGTACTGTGTAGCATAAGGTTAATTCTTAGGCGTAGTGAAGTGTTTGTGATTAATGTGGGGTTTTATGTCAGTCATTTTTGATAATAATTTGTATCTGTAATAATTTATCTGGCATTCACTGAGTATTACCTGGTGTATTTTCATTTTATCAGGGCTGACTTAGATAAATTTACTCTTGCTAATTTCGTGTTAATAGAGGCTATTGCAGTTAACCATATATTTAACCTGTTTATTTGCCATTACATTATCCTTATGAGTCCTGAATGTTTTGTTAGTTTGAGCATTAAACTTTAACTTGTAATTTTACCTAACTCTTTTGTTTTGAACCTGGAACTTTACGGGACAGTAGTGATTTTTTAGTATTCTCACTTGGAGTGTACATTATCTTTCTCTGTTCCGTAACAATATATATAGTATATATATAGAGTATATATATATATATATATAGAGAGAGAGAGAGAGAGTATATATATAGAGAGAGAGTATATATATATATATATATATATATATATATATATAGATAGATAGATAGATAGATAGAATGAAATAGGAAAGGTGATGGGAGGAATGAAAAAAGTATTTAAATGTCGTTCGCTTAGAATGGATGTAAAGAGAAGGCCATATGAGGGTGTTGTGGTACCGACTGCATTATATGGGGCTGAAACATGGAATATGGGTGTAGCAGAGAGGAAAAGTTTGAATGTAATGGAGATGAGGTGTCTGAGGAGTATGTGTGGAGTGACGCGTATGGATCGGGTGCGAAATGATGAAGTGCGAAGAACTGGAGTTGTTCGGGAGATGGCTGGTAGAGTTGAGCAGAGGGTGTTGCGATGGTTTGGGCATTTCTAGAGAATGGATAATGAGCGATCGGTGAAAAAGATAACTAGATCTGATGTGTGAGGTGTAAGGCTGAGAGGAAGAGCACGAATAGGATGGATGGACAGTGTGAAGAGAGCACTGGATGCGAGAGGGATGTCTGTTGAGCAAGGAAGAGTGGCTGTGCGTGACAGAAATATATGGAGAGAAATTGTGAATGAATAAGTGATGACGCAGCCCTGAGGGGATATTCTTCCGCATTTGGTCTGATAAGCTAGTCAGGTCAGGTGCGGGTAAGGGGATGTGTCTGTTATGATGTGGCACGGGTAAACCAGTTCTGCTGTTGGGCCCTGCTGCGGATGTCACTGATTGAATTTGCGCAGTTGACCCTTGTGCGGTGTGGTGCGGTGAGGATCTGTCCATTCTCCCCTTTGGGGCTAAGATGCGAATGAATGAATTTGAATGGATGAGTAAATGGAGAGTGTGTCGTCCTGTCTCGGCTACCTCCCTTTCCTTGGGGGAAGCAGCCTAGATATATATATATATATATATATATATATATATATATATATATATATATATATATGTATATATATATATATATATATATATATATATATATATATATATTCAAGATTCGTTCATCTCCAGTGGCCTAGATATACTTGGTTAAAGGTCTCAGGCAGGGTGAAAGACAGAATAAGGAAGACAGCTAATGGGGGTGGGCTCTGAGTAGTCCGAATTGTTAGAGAAATAAAAAACTTCAACTGATTGCTGTGTTTTCCTACCGTCCATTTTATCCACGTTTTGTGTGACTCATCTAAAGCCTTGCGCAAACATCGGAACCTTACTTTTTACACCACTCGCACCCACAATCCTTTTTTAGCACTTGTTCATAAATCTTTGGAAGTTTTACCCAGTGTTTCCTAAAAGTTGAGGGCTGTAACTTAACTCGACTTTCTAGTCAAGACTACAAAGTTTTTCACCGACTTTCCAACTATAATGTGTTATCTTTTCCTCACCCCATCGCAATGTGTTCAAGGTGGGACGTTGCATCTCCATCTTACGTTTAATTCCTCTACCTGTTATTGTCGTCGTCGTCGTCGTCGTCGCTGTTTGTACGCCTCTCCATTTTTTTTTTTTAACAAACTCTCCCAGGCCGGCCTAGAAACGCCAGTATCACTGAGTTACGTACTGTCGAACCTCTAAAAGTATTTCAGGGAAAGTTACTGAACCTCATTAGCTTAGTCCCAGGGACGTTGGTTATTGTTATAAAGATCCTTAAGATAATAATTTTGATAATAACCTATTCTCTGTATATATGAAGCCATAATCATATATAAATGGACTCATTAGGGCCACATTCAACCCATTTTCAATCTTTTAGGGCCAAAAGACCCAACGGTCCGACAGAAAACAACTTGCCTGCTTTAGTGTATCCAGAGCAGTTTGATTTCGTTTTCCCTCCAAACTCTGTTAGTAACGCATTCTTTCATTCTCCTTACTAATAATTTCACACACTTATTTAATCTATTATCCATTCCTTGTTTTCACTTTTTTTTTTTTTTTTTTTTTTTTTAACCAAAGCAGAGGGATTTGCTTTTTGATATCAACATATTCCTCCTGCCATTCATTTGAATTTCCACCTTACATCTGCCCAACCTGTCTTCATTTGGCCTCCCACCACTAATAGAGATACTGCCACATATCAAAACTACAACACGTAATATCGAACCTACACACGCACTTTTCTCCGTGCATCCATCCCACTCCTTTCGTCACTAGAAGTCTATTTTCTTTTTCAAAGTACACATGGAAACACACACACACACACACACACACACACACACACACACACACACACACACAGCTTGCTCAGTCTCTCTGAGGACGACAGTGGGAAAGAAAACAGAATATACACATGGAATATTCTGTGGTTAATATTTTCTCTTTCTCTCCTCCCACTCTCTCGTTTCTTCCTCTTATTCTTGCTGTCTTTTTTTTTCTCTCTCATTTCTTTCCCTTGTTTCTCCTGTTCTACATTTTCCGTTATGTCCTTATTTTTTTCGCGAATCTGTCTGTCTGTCTGTCTCTCTCTCTCTCTCTCTCTCTCTCTCTCTCTCTCTCTCTCTCTCTCTCTCTCTCTCTCTCTCTCTCTATCTATCTATCTCTTCCTCCTCTTCTTTCTCTTCCACTTTCTTCCTTGTTAATCTTTCGTTCTTGGCCGTCTTTCACTGTTACTTTTCATTTTCCACTCTTCATCACTTTCTGTTATCTTTCTCTTTTTTTTTTCTTTTTTTTTCACTTCTCTACTTTCTCCTTCATTCCCTCACTAATTTTTTCTCCGTTCTCTGCTCTGAATTAATACTTTATTTTTTTCCCTCTTCTTTTTTTCTTTTCCTGTTTTACTTCTACTTCCATATTCTCTGTCTCTCTGTCTGTCTCTGTCTGTCTGTCTGTCTGTCTGTCTGTCTCTCTCTCTCTCTCTCTCTCTCTCTCTCTCTCTCTCTCAAGCATCAGCGGTAAACTAACAAGCCCATTTGTCTTTCCCGTGTTATGGTGAAGTTGAATGAATCACCGAAGAAAAATAAAATGGATGCATATCACGATTATAATTGATTTTTATCATTTTCAGATTCCTTTGACTCACTGTTAACTAGATCAAGTACTTATGCATTAGATGGAATAGAATGCTAGATTTATCTCGAGCATTTGAAGGTTAATGGCATTAATGTATATTCGTACAGGATCCTATGACCGCTGCCAACTAAATCTGCACGTCTGGCTGTAAGAGCTTCCAAAAGTTGACTCCACCATCAGACGGTTAATTGTATCAGTATTAACATCTTTAGGATCCAATGACTCACCCAGCAGAACGAAACTGACAGACATTAGTTACCACTGCATGCAAGAGTGATTCCAACCATGAGAAAACTAATGACAACAATATTAACACAGTCATAGGAAGCAGACTGTAGCATCAATCAAGCAGGGCGGTACTCCCAAGGTGGATGGCAAGCTGATGACAGGGAGAGATGGAGCTCCCGTTTCATCAGCCCTAGGGACTAGCTTCTGACCATCCCCCTTTGCTGAACTTTTTCAGTGTTTCAGTAACACAGGAAGTAGGCCACCATGCTCTCCAATACAAGTTCCTCTAACTGTATGCACATTGCACACTACACTTACTATTTTAAATTAAAAAAAAAAAATTGGCATCTCATTACAAAGCCTCAGAGTTACCAGAGGTGGAGGACCACCAATGCCTCCATCATCTGCCCCTCTGCTGGTGACGACCAAGCAGGGTGTCAGGAACCTCTGTCTGACTTGCTGCTTCATTTCTGCAACATTCGCAGCCTTTTCTCTAACTCTCTTTCTTGAGTACCATTTCTTCTCCTCTAAACCTCACCTCCTATTCCTAAGTGAGACTCAACTGACTGAGGCGGCTGATAGCAAACCCTTTTCTATATCCTCCAACTTTCTCTATACTCATTTCAAAGCCAAAGGTTGCTGTTATGTATATGTACGCAACAGCATTTATCTTCCTTTAGTGTTCCTGAACTTGAATCTTCTGAATTCTCTACCCTCTGGCTTCGGCTTTCCTGTCATTCTCTGACAGAATATGTTTGAGCTGTTTACTTATCCCCAAATTCTACTGACTATGACAAATTCTTAGACTATCTTACTTTTAAGATGGAACACATCTTATCAATTTCTTCTTTCCCTGAAATCTCCATTCTAGTTTAATTCTTTTTTCACCACCACCTTTACCTCTCCTCTCCATTCACTGATCCATCTGGTAAACAAGCTTACATCTTTTCTACCCTTAATACCTAGAGCAGCTTCTACAGCAACCTACCTGTATCCCTGCTCACTTTGGAGACCTCTTCCTTATACTAATCCTTCTGCTTACACTATTAACCCGCCGCATCCTGATGACGTACATATACGTCCAAATGTTTTGTCACTGTGAGTCCCGTTGACGTATGTATACGTGCCACAGTTGCAAGGTCTGTCATTTGCACATTTTTCAATTTTCACGCGTGATTTTTGGTACATATACATGGGACACCTTCCTCTTCAAGATGCGAGGCAGGGACAATGCCTTACCCCGCATGGCCTCCCCCCCTGCATGCCATTGTCTCGGCAATTCACATGTTACCAGTGACCTGGCCAGTAAAGACATGTCGTGCCACGGTACGAAATTCAAGGCCAGAGTGATTCCCCAATCGATGACAATGTGGAGGACGAAATTTATGTAGCATTAGAGGAAGAAACAGTCAGAAATGATGATCAGGTAATGTTGCCAAGAAAGGTCAGGTATGTTGATGTATTTGGTGAGTGAAACAATGCTTATATTGCCTATATTACTGTGTGAAAACCAATATACTCTCGTACTACATATAAATTCGTACCATAAAATAAATGCCATTTATGAGTGGTGTGGAATAGTTACCCTCCCATAGAACTTATTTTCTTTGGAGCCAGCCTGATAGAAAACCCAGTAAGATAAGGGGTACTACTACCTGTATTCAGTATTTTAAACCTCAGATGAGCGATTTCTCTATGAATTTTTGATGTTTCTCACCAAAATCGGAGGTTTGAACCAAAAAATTTTTTTTCCAAAATTGGTCGGGATTGGAGGGAGTCAGTGGTGGAAAATCGATCTGGATGTGGCAGGTTAATCTGTTGTCTCTGTTGGGCTCCTCTGATCACACCCTCATTACCTTGACCCACTGTGTCCATGTATCATGTATACATGTCGTCCCGGGCCATCTGGGTGACATGAATAGATTTTCTAGTACAGTAATTCACCCTGTTGTTTGAATATTCAGCTGGTTATTTCCACCACACACAGCCACTGGCAACCCTCCACCCGCATCCCAGTCACACTCAAGTTTCCTGCGTACCTCTGTCATGGAAAACCTATGCGAAAATATTTCCCTGTGTCCAGACCCTTGGATGAGTGTCCACAGCCACCGACTTCAACACCAATGAAGTCTAAAGGTCCGAAAAGGGAAGGGCCTTAGTGATAGTGCGATAGAGAATTGGATCTGCCATTATCGCCAATAGTGAGAGGGGAAAGCAACTCCTCCTTTAACGAAAAGTGACCTTGCCATGCTGAGTGTGGAAACGTATGCATCAGATGAGGAGGGTGACCATGAGTTCTCCACTGTGCAGCAGTCTCTTCCCTCTGCACAATCATCAGCCTTTTCTGATGATGGAAATGAGTCAGATGATATTGATGATCCTGCAGAGGGGCATATCTGCACAGTGGAGAAGAAGTAAAAAGTGGTAGAGAGTGAAGAAAGGGAGGAGGTGGAGGATGATGGGAGGAGGAAATGCCGCTGGCTGAGCCTCACACCAGTGCGTGACTCAAGGCCTACCGTTGAAATTTCACACATCCTACCACAACACTAGCTTCTCCCACATGTCCTGGATCTGTACCTGCCTTATCACGTGCCTCACCACGCCGGCCTGCCTCACCATGTGCCTCGCAAAGCCAGCCTGCCTCACCACATACCTTACCACTCTGGCCTGCCTCACCACATGCCTCATCATGCCAGCCTGCCTCATCATGTGCCTTGCCATGCCAGCCTGCCTCACCACCTGCCTTGCAACACGACCCTGCATCATTACCACAACCAAGTACATCGGGGTATGCAGGTGCAGGTGCACAGTGATGATTATTTTATGGCCAGCAGGCATGTCCTTGTCCCTGAATTTTACCATCGCCAGCACCATGATCACTGTCATTAGCAACATCACCATCACCTGCCTCATCTAGTGAGTATTCAGTGGACTCACCACCACAGTGCCATGTTAGGAGCCAGGGCAGGGCATGGGGCAGGCCATGTGCCCGCAGACAAGGCAGGGACCAAGGATGGGTATGTTAGAAACATTTGCCTGGGAGGAAGGGACAGGGGTCTCAGTCTGAAGTACCTGCACATGTGTTTGATGACACAATTGCAGGTGTGCAGCTAAAATTCCCGTGCAGTGCATCATCTGCCCCTGTTGATTTTTTCATTGCATTTTTTACAACAGTAACGGAATTCATTGTCAAGGAAGTAAATGCATTCAGTGAATTCTGCTGGAACTGGGGTGAAACCTCACACATGAGAGAGTGTGAAGATGAAAGAATGGACAGTGACAAATGTTAACGAGATGTATGTTTGGCTAGCATTGACCATGTTGATGCCTCACATCAAAAAACAATATTCATGATTATTGGCTAGTGGATGACATCGCTGCAGCACTGATGTTTAGTAAGTATATGCCGTGGGACAGGTACCATGACATCCTCAGGTACTTGCATTTCTCCGCCAATGTGGGCCCAGATCCAAACAATAGGCTATGGAAAATTCACTTAATTCTGGAAATGTTGAAGTATTTCAGGCCATTCCAGAAGGAATTTATCAATGAGTCACTTGTTCTGTTCAGGGGACGTCTTGCCTTCATACAGTACATTCCCTCAAAGAGACATCAGTTTGTTATTAAGGTTTTTGTTTTGTGTGATTGCAAGACTGGCTACGTGTTAGATTTTATTGTGTATACAGCAAGTGATGCAGAGTTATCGAAGGATGACCCCCATGGCTTCTCTGGCTCAGTCATGAAGAAGTTCATGGACAGGTACTTAGGTGGCAACCATATCCTGTTCACTGATACTTACTACATGGCGCCAAGTCCTGCAAAGTACCTTCAAGAACACAAAATTGGATCATGAGGCGGTCCTTGCAAAGAGGAAACATTGGCCATCCTTTCCCAAGGGCACTGTGAAGGGAGAGTGCAGGACCCTGAAATCAGGTAAACTCCTTTCTATGCACTGGCATGATAAGAGAATGGTAAATGTCCTCTCCACGGTACATGAAGGTAAGTTGGTAGATACAAGCAAGGTCGATAAGAGAACGAGGCAGCCAGTCTTCAAGCCTGATGCCGTTATCGACTATAATGTCAATATGCAACTCGTCAATATATCTGATATGCAGATTGGCATCATCGACTGTCTGTGGCAATGCTGTAAGTGGTACAAGAAGGAGTCTTATACGTATTTGACATCTGGGTACTGGATGCCTTCATTCTGTACAATGATGTAACACAGACCAACACATCCCTCAGGTAGTTTGAGAAGAATGTAATTTATGCCTCCTGGAGAGATATGGCCAAGTAATGCCTTCTGTGAAGTGGAGGCACTGTGTACAGCAACTGCCTGACTGGCTGCAGAGCAGGGACTATCTCACTAGGCCTTGCATGGAAGCACTGCCTCTAACATCTGCAGGCAAAGAAGCCTTTCAGTGTTGCTATGTCAGCGCCAATTCATTGCGCCAACCACAGCAATGTCGTATGATGAGGTGGTGGTGTGCTGAATGTGAGGTGGCACTGTGCACTGACTGTTTCTTTGAGCTTCACTCAAAGTCCGAGTGGTAGAAGTCTGGGTCGTATGCATAAGTTAGTGTTAGTTCAGTACATACTGGTATGTTGGTTTTTGTGTAATTAAAAAAATGATTTTACTGCTGTGTATATTTATGTGAACAATGGAAGCAGAAAGTTTGTTTCATGATGAAGTCGGCACATTATTTTTTATTGCAAGGTTTTGTGTGTAAACATATTTGTTATGATGAGAAAGTACAAATCACAGGCAAAAAAAACTGTCATAGTGATAAGTATTTTCGATCATGGACATACGTGAATAACTACTTTCGTTTTCGTTTTTAAAGGCTGCAACATGCTTGCATGTGTCGGCCTTGGTCACCTAATGGCGGCTCTCCAGGCTGCACGATCCATTGCAGCCTCCCTGTTCAGTCCCTTAACCCTGAGGTCACACTTAATGACCTTGTCCCATGTCTTTCTCGGTCTACCCCTCATAACCCCATCCCCAATATTAACATTTCTCACCTTCCTCACCCAATTTTCATCCCCCATCCTCTCCAAATGTCCAAACCATCTCAATCTACCTCTCCTCATCACAACACCAATACACTCCAGTCCCATCCTAGCTCTTAACTCTTTCATCATAAACCCAGCCCCTCCAGGCCTTGGACGAGGGACGCACTGCACATCTACCTAATCATTGTCATTTCTGTACGTCTGAGCCGGCGAATATCTTCCTCCTTCACTGCCCAGGTCTCACTACCATACAGCATTACACTCCTAACACATGCTGCATACAAAGACCCCTTAGCACGTAGGGAGAGTCTTCTCAATGGCAGGAGAGACAAGAGCTCCCTGAACTTCTTCCAACCACTTCTCACCCTAGCCACAGAGCTAGCTCCAGCCCCACCTCCAGCACACAACATGTCTCCCAAATAACAAAACTCTTCCACACACTCAAGAGATTCACCAGCAAGTTCAATCCTTTCACGTCTAACAATCTCCACCTGCTCACCCCGACACACCGTACACATAAAATCAGCATTATCTCGCAGTCTACCTCTGATACCACTACATCTCTTATGCACCCATTTATCGCAAACACTGTACAAGATGGAATTACTTCCCACGCCCTTGTGGCAAACTGCACATTGCCACTCTCCCTCGTCTTTGACAGTACCGCCACCAACCCTAGATATCATCACTTTTGTTTTATCTGCATTTACCCTTAAGCCCTTGTGCCCCATACCATCTCTCCACTTCCTAAACCTTTCCTCCGCCTCCCTTTCGTTCTCTGCAATCAACACCAAATCATCAGCATACAACAACTCCCATGGGAGTCCGTTTCTAAAGTCACGTGAAAAGGCTTCAAGTACCATGATAAACAACATGGGACTCAAGACTGACCCCTGATGTACACCAACATTCACGGAAAACTCATCACTCAAATCTCCATTCACTCTTACCTGGGTGTGAGCACCCACATACATAGCCATAACCACCCTAACCAGCCACTCCTCCAAGCCAAGCTTTCTCATTGCCCACTTCACCACCTCTCTAGGGACTCTGTCAAAGGCCTTTTCCAAATCAACAAAAACAAAATAAAGATCCCTTCTCCTACCAATATATTTTTCCTGAAGCTCTCGAACAATGAATATAGTATCATTGGTCCCCCTACCTGGCATAAACTCAAACTGCATCTCATCAATATTCACTCTTTCTCTAATCATACCTTCTAAAACTCTCTCCATTACCTTCATTATCTGATCTAAAAGCTTTATACCTCTATAATTTCCTCTTTCCAAGGCATCACCCTTCCCTTTATACACATTTACGATTACACTCTTCAGCCAATCATCTAGGACAACACATTCATAAATAATCCTATTTATCAGGTCAGTGACTAACCTCACCCCTATATCGCCTGAGGCCTTCAACATTACGGCAGTCAACCCAGACACACCTGCTGCCTTCCCCACCTTCATCCTGCCTCTTGCCTCACTCACAGTAGCAGCATCAATCAAAGGCCAAGGGCCAGACACTGGATCTGTTGGCTCCAAACCTTCCCTGTCCCAGTCAAACTCCTCATTCAACAACCGGTTATAATGCTCTTTCCATGCATCTTTAATATCCTCACTGTTCACCACTACCCTTCCTTCATCATTCTTCACACACTGCTCACCTATAATATCCCGATTATCCCTCTTCACCTGACCTGCCACCCTAACTATCATATTTTTCCTTTCCCCATGATTTAGGTTATCAAGTAATAGTCTTTGTGACTCAGACTTTGCCCTGTATACCTCTCTTCTAGCCCTCCACTTGCCAGCCAAATATTCCTCTTTGCTACCACCCTTCTTCCATTCCCGGAAAAGCTTTCTTTTCTCCTTAACTGCAGCTTCTACACCCTCATCCCACCACCAAGTTACTTTATGTCTTGGTGGTCCTCTTGTCCAACCGCATGTTACATCAGTAACTCTCAAGAAATTGTTCTTGAGAGCTCTGTACTGTTCATTAACGCCTCTGTCTACAGCTCCCTGTTCAGCCACCACTCTCCTCAACTCGCTATAGAAGGCATCCCTCACTACTTGGTTTTTCAGCTTCCATATTTTCCTCCTAGGTACATAAGTCCTCTTTTTCATCACTTGTTCTTTAAGCACCGTATCACAAATCAATAGTTTGTGCTGCTGCACACACTCCTCACTTCCTATAACTTTAACATCCCTCACTAACCTCCTATCGGCCTTCCTAACCAGAAAATAATCTATCTGACTGCTATTTCCCCCAGACTCATACGTAATTAACCTACTGTCTCTTTTCCTAAAATATGTGTTGCACACAATCATGTCCGTTGCCTCCCCAAACTCGAGTACCCTTTCCCCTTCTGCATTCCTTATACCATACGCACATCCCCCATGCACTCCTTCATGACCTTGTGCTGCTTCAACTACATGACCATTTAAGTCCCCTCCCAAAATCACTATCTCATCATCCCGCATACCACCCACTACACGTATTAAATTATCCCAAAATCTATCTTTCTCTGTTTCATCCAATCCTGCCTGTGGAGCATATGCTGATATAATCGCAGCTATCTTTCTACCCAACAGAATTTTCACTACCAATATCCTATCGCTTACTCTCAAAACATTCATAACATATTCCACCCATTTCTCCGCAACCATCACACCAACACCTCCATATCCGTCTGTCCTCCCCTGCCAAAACAACTTATAGCAACAGTCCTTCCCAACAATCTTTCTGGCTGATCCATCCCTGTACCGGACTTCCTGAAAACACGCCACATCCACCCACCTCCTACTGAATGCCTCAACGAGTTCCCCAGCTCTTCCCCTCAAACTTCCCACATTCCATGAACCCACCCTGATCCCCTTGGGTGATTTACTGTCCTCAGGCTTGCTTTGAAACTTATTTTGTTTTGTCATCTTCAGTATTAAATATTAATAAAGGGGGATAGACAAAGCACAGGCCTCACTCACTGCACAGTCCCAGGTCCAGGCAATGGATCTGGGACCCCTAGCCCTCCAGCTTACCAGTGGCTGTGGTAGTGGCCTCGGGGTACCCTGCCAGGACAGCTGCAGGAACACCCTCCAAGCTATCCCACCATTATACACCCACTGATAGGGCAGCCTCCTGGGGTGCTACTCCCAGGTTTGGGCCCCTCTCTATTGGGCAGAAGCGGCAGCCTGGGAACTGCAATGCCCTGTACCCTCTAGCACAGGCCCGAGCCCCATCTCGCCCTGGACCCAGGATCTATGCTGGTGGAACCCCCGCCACGCCTCCCCCCAGAAGTCCGCCACTAGGTAGCGGGGGCAAAGTGTTCTGGCCGCATGCCCTTGCTGGCGCCAACCCCTGTAACGTAGTGGGATACGTTGTGTGAAATATAAAGTGCATATGGTGTAGTGCATAGATAGCTAGAGGAAATGTTTGGGAGAGTATGCTGGTCTACTCTCCATGTTACTGTCACACTGAAAAGGTCAGCAAAGGGGGATGGTTAGATAGCTAGTGAAACAGGAGCTCCAGCTCTCCCTATCACCAGCATTCCCATTCCCCTCAGGAGTACTACCCTGTTTGGCCCGTGCTATGGCCTCCTACTTTGTTCACAATATTATTTTTTAGTTTTTTCGTAGTAATAGTAGTAGTAGTAATTGTAGTGATAGTGGTAGTAGCTTTAGTAGTAGTGGTAGTATGTATAGTAATTGTGGTAGTAATAGAAGTAGCGTAGTAGTAGTAGTAATAGTAGTTGTAGTAGCAGTAGTTGTTGTAGTAGTGTTGGTTGTAGTAGTAGTAGTTGTTGCAGTAGTGTTAGTTGTAGTAGTAGTAGTAGTATTTGTAGTTGTTGTAATACCCAGATCTGTAGTCGCACAGCGGTGCCAGAATCGGGCAACAATGCAAGCCAAACATACATCTTCGTGTGTGTGTGTGTGTGTGTGTGTGTGTGTGTGTAAGGTGGTGTGGTGGTTAGGTGAGCAGGCAGCCTGCCTCAAAGTAGTTGCTATGGTTACCAGACTCCCAGCAGCAAGTACACCCAATTATGGAAAATTTTCATGTAAGTAGTGTTTGTGGCGGATTGCGGTCTGCTGGAAATGTTATCGAAATGTTATTCTTGTGGAGGGCTAGTCTAAGCCTTAGTTGTGACACGGCACATCTGCCACGCATATGGACTCAGGCAGAAAACACAAAAACTGCCCCCTTTCCCCACTCACTCACTCTCCCTACATGCTCTTCACAGACCATCTGATGCAATCAACCTGAAGTCGAAGGTTTGTTGAGTATTATGACACTTTGTTTTTTTATTTCTGGCTGAGTATTAACTTAGATATGAAGGTTTAAAAATAGATGATTTTGTCATGAATGCCCGGCTGTGGGAAGGGTTAGCGGGAATATGTGCCAGACGTGATGAGTTAACCTGTCCTTTTGCTGGACCCTCCCAAGAAGCAGTGACTGTGGCGCTTTGGAGCTGTTGATTGGGAGGCTCTCAGGCAGTACATCTTTGCTTTTCCCCGGAGTGATTATTGTCTCCATGGTCAAAAGCCATCTCAGTGTGCCTTTGCTAATAATGGAGGATATTTTCACGGGTGCGGAAGCGTCCATTTCTTTCTCATATCCTGTGACAAACCCCCCAAAAAATAAAACCTTGGTTTAATCACGCTTGTTATAATGCTGTCCACAAGAAGAAAGCCCACAAAAGGTTCCAGAGTCAACCCACCCCTGAATCTCATCTTTTTATGTTTCTGCCCGGAATTGTGCCAAATCTGTTTTTCGTTCTGCTAAAAATAATTTCATTTGCACTAAATGCTCTGAAGCATCAAATTCAAAATCTTTCTGCTTTTTCTGGTACCTTGCCAAAACGTTTCTAGCAACTTTATCTCATCATCCTTTCCTCCTCTTTCCCACTTTGATGATTCTGTCGCTATTTCTTCTACTGATGAAGCAGAACTCTTCACTCATATTTTCTTCTCCAACTCCACCTCTGATGATACCAGCACTGTTCCTCCATCACTTCCCCCTTCTGACTTCTTCATGGCTGACATTAAAATTTCTTCATTTGACGTATTTTCTTTCATCACTGGCCTCAATACTAATAAAGCATAGGGGCCTGATTGAGTCCCTCCTGTTGTCAAGAACTGTGCATCTGTGCTTACACCCTGCCTAGGTGAACTCTTTTGCCTTTGTCTATCAACTTGTACCTTTCCTTCTTGCTGGAAGTTTGCTCTCAGGTTACTGTCTCAAAGATTGGTGACCATTCCCAGCCCTCTAACTATCGCCCAATAACTTTAACATCCTTTGTTTCAAAATTTTTTGAGTCTATTATTATTCAGAAACTGTAAAGCATATTCCTATCACATCCTTCATTCTGATCGCCAGTATGGGTTCCGCCAGGAATGCTCCACTGGCAATCTTCTCACCTACCTTTCAGACTCCTGGTCATTTTCCTTTCTGGACTTAGGTAAAAGGGCACTTGACATCTCAAAAGCTTTCGATCGGCTCTGGCATAAATCTTTAATTTCCAAACTGCCCACTTATGGTTTCTATCCTTCTATTTTTTACTTCATTTCTAGCGTCCTTCCTATAGCAGGTGTTCTAGATGGCCACCCTTCTTCTAGAGATAGCAATAGTAGTGTTCCTCAGGGCTCTGTCCTATCACCATCTCTCTTCTTCTTCTTCATCAGTGACATTCTAAGCAGTTCATCTGACCCTATGCAGTCATATGATGATGACTCCACTCTTGACCTTCCCATTGCCTTCCCACAGTGCTCATCTCAGCAATTGCTTCAACAAACAAGGAATGAGGCTGTGGCACACCCAATGTCTGACTTGGCTCATACCTCTGACCGAGGTAAAAGTAATATAATTTTTAATGCATCAAAAACTCAGTTCTTACATCTGTCAATCTGACAAAATCTTTCGCAGTAGTATCCTCTAATTTTTAACAATATCCAACTCAATCCTGCATCATCTCTAAACATACTTAGGGTTTTATTCTCTCGCAATTTATCTTGGAAAGATCTTATTACTACTTTTGTAAAATCTGCTTCCAAGAGATTATGTGTGCTAAACTGACTCCGTTTCATCTTTACCCCTGCATAGTTGTTGACTTTACATTTGGGTTTTATTCTCCCTTGTGTAGAGTACAACACTCATGTGTGGGGAGGCACCCCACATACAGCTCTTCTCAACACGGTGGAGTTAAAGGCTTTCTGTCTCATTAACTCGTCTCCTACTGGCTCCCATCGACCTCCGTCTCTTCCCTGCAGTGTTGCGTCTTTATCCCTTTTCTATCGCTACTTCAATGGTCACTACTTTTCTGGACTGTCTGCTCGCATCCCTCCACTCTACGGCGGGTGCGTAGCACCAGTCTAGAAACAAACTCTCATCACTTTTCTGTCCAACTCACTAATGCAAGAGTTAACCATTACTCCTAGTCCTTTGTGTACTCAACAGGTCAACTCTGGAACTGTCTCCTTCTGTCTGCATTTCCTACTGCCTATGATCTACAGTCTTTCAAAAGCAGTGTGTCCAGGCATCTCGAAATGAACGGATCTTGAATCTGGCTCTCTGTTAATTTTTGTTTTCTCCTGGAGGGAATAATTTGCATGCTCCAGGCCTTTGGTTCCTTCTTTCTTGCATAAAAAAAAAAGTCTGCGATGGTTTACTCAACCGAAAAAAATCGTCTGTCATTACCAAAGATCGACCTGTGTGTCTGTCTGTGAGTAAGATAACTAAAACAATTTTAATCTGGTTTGGACTAAACTTGATGGGGAAGTTGGGGATTAGCCAAGAGGGGTACCTATTGTGTTTCAGAAGCATAAGTCAAAGGTCATGGCCACACGAAAAGGTCAGCTTAAATCACTTTTATCTGGTTTCAACCTAACATGTGCCTGCGTTCAGGGTAAGGCAAGGAAATGGGGATTCGATTTTGAGAGCAATCAATCAAAGATTCAGCTTGCAAGGCAAGGTTATCTGAAACAGTTTTGCTACGATGTGGACAAGCTTGATAGATGTGTTAACTGTAAGGCGAAAATGAAGGAATTTAATTTTGAGAACAATTAAACAGGGGTCTAGGGCAAAGGCAAAGTCAAACGTTCGTCCCTTTGACCAGAAGATGAGCGCAAGTGCTGCAGTCTGAGTACGGTACTTCGTCTTCTTTGTGCCTTTCTCGTTGGTGCTGGTGGTGTCCTTGTTCTTTTCACCAGCCCTCGTTGCCACGGACTATTTTTTTTTTTTTTTCTGTTCCAAGTAGCGTGAAAAATGTTATGCATATACCTGAGCGTGCTGTCTCAAAACCCCTTTCTCCTGCAACAAAGCATTTTCTGCGTATATAGGATTTGAGGTATTCCACCCATCACCATTAATCACCATCCGTACCCTTCCCTCCAAAATGTGAGTTTAACCTCGTTCATAATTCCATTCCTGTATACGGAACATCGAAATGGAATGCTCAGTGGGAAATCACACATTTATCTCGCACCAGCAGATACACAACTAGTCATTTTGACATACACCAAGACGTACACAGGATTGACTACCACCAGAAAAACTCCTCACACCATTAAACAGCTTTCCCATCACACCAAACATATATAAAACTTTACGTAATCATTCACTGTTCACCGTGAAATACACTTTTTCAAGATCGATAAATGCCATCTACCTTGAAATTCTTTTCACATGCTTTCTCCACTATCCGTCTCACTGCAACTAGTCGTACACACATCCACTCAAATTGCTAATACCACTGTTTTTGTCACTAACCAGATATTCTGATATATTCCTCACCTTTTCTACAGTTATTATTCTTTCATATACCTTTCCTGCAGCGCTCAGCAGATTTTATATATATATATATATATATATATATATATATATATATATATATATATATATATATATATCATCATCATCAGCCGTTTGAGTATCCACTGCAGGACCGGCTTATCCCGACTGAAGTCGGGACGATACAGCCAATGTATCTCTACCAAGTGGCTTAGGCTGTCTAGTAGAGACTGTATGTAGGGTGAGAAGTGCTTGTTAGTGTAATTGTAGTGTTGGAGTGGCTCTGGATGTGTGTGTAATCTGTGAACCAAGTGTAATCTGCCCGCGTAAGCCGACTGGGTGCAAGCATACTTTACAGTAAGCGACACTAGTTCAACCACAGCACCTCTGGTGTCCGCCAATGTAGTACGTGGCCGGGTGAACACTCTCAAAGTTTATTACCCTGGCGTGGCGCGAACCCTGGTTCACCCGTGTACGAAACGCACATTCTACCACTGTACCACAGAGGCTCCATATATATATATATATATATATATATATATATATATATATGTGTGTGTGTGTGTGTGTGTGTGTGTTTTGTTCCTGTCATAAATGGATTAATTATATCAGTATTAACAATCTCTGAGTCCCGTACTCAGTTGCAGCTTAATAAAGGAAAAGAATGCTAGAGTTTACCCGACGATGTATTGGTTGACGGGGACGAAATTCGCTCTGAGTCTTCTATGACTCACTCTTAACCGAATTAAGGTCGTCTGGCGTTAGCAGGGAAATAATGCTAGAGTTGTTCTGAAGATGAATAGGCTGATAATGACTCTCAAACACCTGTGACTTATAGTGATACATAATCGCATGGCGCTGAATATAATACTGGAGTTGTGACGTTAACTGTCCACCACACCCTACTACTAAGCATTCAAGTTTTTCTTGAATTTACATCGCAGTGTTTTCCTAACGTTTATTGCCGTATATACACTTCCCTGTTTCTTATCACTGCTTTTCAAGAACCAGCAACCTTTCTTCATTGTTGCTAACTTTCAAACACTTCAACCTCCAAACTTCCATCCTTACTCATCACATTACCGAAGTACTTAAAGAACTCACATTTTCCATTTCCTCCTCATCCAACTTCACTGTACATTCAGTGTCTTCATTTCTCTCGAAGACCATAACTTTACACTTTCCTACATTGACCTTTAGATTCCGTTTCTTACACACTCTCCCAGACTCATTCACTTAGCCTTGCACTCCCCCTTCGTCTTCACATAACAATACAGTATCATTTGCGAACAACAATACACGAAGCTTCCAAACGCTACCTCTCATTACGGCCGCTCCAACACCCACTCTCCTACTTTGTACACCTCTTTTATAACTCCATCCACATACAGATTGAACAGCCATGGAGAGCCTGTTTCATTCCAACATTCTAATAGAAATGTTCACTCATTTCAAAATCTACACGCACTACAAACCTAGCACCCTCATGCATACTCTTCACGGCATTCAACAATTTCCCAGTCACTACTTGTATTCTTAATATTTTCCAGGTTCCTTGTCAATCCACTCTGTCAAAAATAATGCTTTCTCCAAATCCATAAAGGCCGTATACAACTGCTTTCCCTTCTCTAGAAACTTTTCCACTAAAGACTTAAGGATGAATACCTGATCTACATAATCTCTTCCTTTCCTAAAACCTCCCTCTTCTTCTGCAACTGATTCCTCTGTTATTTCCCCAACTCCTTCAGTAAGTATCTTACCTTATACTTTTCCTGTTACACTAAGAAGACAAATGCCCTTATGATTATCACACACTTTTCTTCCTTCCTTTCCTTTGTACAAGGGAATAATTATACCTGACTTCCAACCCTCCAGGACTCTACCTTCGTCCCAGGCCAATCTGCACATTTTCCATAGCACCACTCGAGCAGGGCAGTACTCCCGAGGTGGATGGAAAGCTGATGACAGGGAGTGCTGGAGCTCCCTTTTCATCAGCCCTCAGGACTAGTTCCTGACCATCCCCCTTTGCTGAACTTTTTCAGTGTCTCAGTTACACAGAGAGTAGGCCAGCATGCTCTCCAGTACAAATTTCTCTATCTACACCAAACAACATGCACAGTACACACTACACTTCCTATTCAAAATTCACTAAAATGGCGTCTCATCACCAAGCCTCGGGGTCCCCAGGGGGGGGGACCATAAATGCCCCCACCGTCCGCCCCTCTCCCGGTGACGACTCGAGGTGCCTGGAACCACTGTCTGACTCTCTTCTTCTTCATTTCTGCAACATTTGCGGCCTTTCCTCTAACTTTCGCTCTGTTGAGCACCACCTCTCCTCCTCTAAACCTCACCGTCTTTTTCTGAGACTCAGCTGTCTGAGGCAACTGACAGTAAACCCTTTTCTGTATCGTCCTACTTTCTCTATACTCATTTCAAAGCCAAAGGTGGCTGTTGTGTATACATACGCAACGACTTATCTTGCTCTCGTGTTCCTGAACTTGATTCTTCTGAATTCTCCACACTCTGGCTTCGGCTTTCCTGTCATTCTCTGACTAAATATATCTGTGCTGTTTACTTATCCCCTAATTCTACTGACTATCAAAAATTCTTCGACTATCTTACTTCTACGATGGAACACATTCTATCCATTTCTCCTTTCTCTGAAATCTCCATTCTAGGAGATTTCAATGTTCACCATCACCTTTGGCTCTCTTCTCCTTTCACTGATCCACCTGGTGAACAAGCCTACATCTTTTCTATCCTTAATGACCTAGAGCAGCTTGTACAGCACCCTACCCGTATCCCTGACCGCCTTGGAGAGAGCTCCAACATACATGTCCTCTTCCTCACAACTAATCCTTCTGCTTACTCTGTTAATCTTTTCTCTCCGTTGGGCTCCTCCGATCACAACCTTATTACCTTAACCTGTCCTATCACTCCGGTACGGCCTGTGGACCCTCCAGGGAAACGTTGTCTGTGGCATTTTGGAGCCGCAGACTGGGAGGCCCTCAGGCAGTACTTCTTTGATTTTCCCTGGAATGATTATTGCTTCCATGGCCGTGAGCCATCTTTTTTTTTTTTTTTTTAATGCGAGGAAGAAGGAACCAAAGGCCATGAGCCCGCAGTAACAGTTCCCTCCAAGAGAAAAACAAAATACAATAGAGCCAAATTCAAGATCCGATCATTTTGAGATGCCTGGACACAATGCGTTTGAAAGACTGGAGATCATAGGCAGCAGGAAATACAGACAGAGGGAGACAGTTCCAGAGCTGACCTGTTGCATAAATGAAAGACTGGAAGTAACGGTTAACTCTTGCATTAGAGAGTTGGACAGAAAAGGGATGAGAGTTTGCTGCCAGACGGGTGCTACGCGCCCGTCGTAGAGGTGGAGGAATGCAAGCAGACAGTTCAGAGGAGCAGTGACCATTAAAGTAGCGATAGAAAAGAGATAAAGATGCAACAGTGCGGCGAAGAGACAGAGGCTGAAGGGAGTCAGTAATAGGAGGAGAGTTAATGAGACAAAAAGCCTTTGACTCCACCCTATTGAGAAGAGCTAATGTGGGGAGCCTCCCCACACATGAGAGTTGTACTCCACACAGGGGCGGATAAAACCCCTGTATAGAGTCAACAATTGTGCAGGGGTAAAGAAAGAGCGGAGTCGGCTTAGCACACCCAATCTCTTGGAAGCAGATTTTACAAGAGATGTAATATGATCTTTCTAAGATAAGTCCCGAGTAAATGAAACCCCAAGCATGTTCAAGGATGATGCAGGATTAAGCTGAATATTATTAAACATTTGTGGGTATACCTTTGGAAGATTTTGTCGGGTTGATAGGTGTGAGAACTGAGTCTTAGATGCATTAAAGACAACCATATTATTTTTGCCCCAGTCAGAGATACGAGCCAAGTCAGACATTAGGTGTGCCATGGCCTCATCCCTTGTTTGTTGAAATAACTGTTGAGATGGGCATTGCGGGAACTGAACGGAAAGGTGAAGGGTGGAGTCATCAGCGTATGAGTGGAGATGTACAGCTTAGAAGATCATTGATGAATAAAAGGAAGAGAGTTGGTGATAGGACAGAGCCCTGAGGAACACCACTGTTGATAGATCTAGGAGAAGAACGATGGCCGTCTACAACAGCGGCTATAGAACGACCAGAAAGGAAGCTAGCGATGAAGGCACAGATAGAAGGATAGAAACCGTAGGAGGGCAGTTTGGAAATTAAAGGTTTATGCCAGACTCGATCGAAAGCCTTTGAGATGTCAAGTGCAATGGCAAACCTTTCACCAAAGTCCCGAAAGGAGGATGACCAGGAGTCTGAAAGGTAGGTGAGAAGATCGCCGGTGGAGCGTCCCTGACGGAACCCATACTGACAATCAGAAAGAAGATTGTGATAGGGAAGATGCTTTAAAAATTTTCTATTAAGAACAGACTCGAAAACTTTTGAGATACAGGATGTTAAAGCAATTGGACGATAGTTAGAGGGTTGGGAATGGTCACCCGTCTTTGGGACTGGCCGAATGAGAGCAAACTTCCAGTAATACGGGTAGGGTGCTGTACAAGCTGCTCTAGGTCATTAAGGATAGAAAAGGTGTAGGCTTGTTCACCAGGTGGATCCGTGAAAGGAGAGGAGAGCCAAAGGTGGTGGTGAACATTGAAATCTCCAAGAATGGAGATTTCAGAGAAAGGAGAAATGGACAGAATGTGTTCCATCGTAGAAGTAAGATAGTCGAAGAATTTTTGATAGTCAGTAGAATTAGGGGATAAGTAAACAGCACAGATATATTTAGTCAGAGAATGACAGGAAAGCCGAAGCCAGAGTGTGGAGAATTCAGAAGAATCAAGTTCAGGAACACGAGAGCAAGATAAGTCGTTGCGTATGTATACACAACAGCCACCTTTGGCTTTGAAATGAGTATAGAGAAAGTAGGAGGATACAGAAAAGGGTTTGCTGTCAGTTGCCTCAGACAGCTGAGTCTCCGTTAGAAAAAGAAGGTGAGGTTTAGAGGAGGAGAGGTGGTGCTCAACAGAGCGAAAATTAGAGGAAAGGCCGCGAATGTTGCAGAAATGAAGAGGAAGAGAGTCAGTGGTTCCAGGCACCTCGAGTCGTCACAGGGAGAGGGGCGGACAGTGGGGGCATTTATGGTCCCCCCCCCCTGGGGACTCCAAGGCTTAATTAAAAGACGCCATTTTTGTTGAATTTAGAATAGGAAGTGTAGTGTGTACTGTGCATGTAGTTTGGTGTAGATAGTTAGAGAAATTTGTACTGGAGAGCATGCTGGCCTACTCTCTGTGTAACTGAGACACTGAAAAAGTGTGCCTTGCGCATTACGGAGGTTATTCTCTCGGGCATGGAAGCATACATTCCTTTCTCATATCCTTTGACTAACGCAAGAAAGCCTTGGTTTAATCACGCTTGTTCTAATGCTGTCCGCAACAAGGAGAGGGCCTACAAAAGGTACCGGAGCCAACCCACCTCTGAATCACATCATCTTTACGTTTCTGCCCAGAATCGTGCTAAGTCTGTTCTTCGCTGTACTAAAAATATTTTCATCCATACTAAATGCTCTCAACTCTCCAACTCGAATTCTTCCCTCTCCTTCTGGCACCTTGCCAAAAATCTTTCTAACAACTTTACCTCATCATCCTTCCCTCCTCTTTTCTACTCTGATGGTTCTGTAGCTATTTCTTCTACTGATAAAGCAGATCTCTGCACACAGACTTTCTCCTCCAATTCCACCTTAGATGATTCCGGTGCTGTTCCTCCATCACTTCCCCCCTCTGACTTCCTCATGGCTGACATCAAAATTTCTTCAGCTGATGTATTTTCTGTCATCACTGGCCTCAGTACTAAAAAGGCATATGGGCCTGATGGGGTCCCTCCTGTTGTTCTTAAGAACTGTGCTTCTGTGCTTACTTCCTACCTAGGCAAACTCTTTTGCCTTTGTCTGTCAACTTGTACCTTTCCTTCTTGCTGGAAGTTTGCTCTCATTCAGCCAGTCCCAAAGAAAGGTGACCACTCCCAACACTCCAACTATCGTCCAATTGCTTTAACGTCCTGTATTTCAAAAGTTTTCGAGTCAATTCTCAATAGAAAAATTTTAAGGCATCTTTCCTATCACAACCTTCTTTCTGATCGTCAGTACGGGTTCCGTCAGGGACGCTCCACTGGCGATCTTCTCACCTACCTTTCAGACTCCTGGTCATCCTCCTTTCGGGACTTTGGCGAAAGCTTTGCCATTGCACTTGACATCTCAAAGGCTTTCGATCGAGTCTGGTATAAATCTTTAATTTCCAAACTGCCCTCCTACAGTTTCTATCCTTCTATCTGTGCCTTCATCACTAGCTTCCTTTCTGGTCGTTCTATAGCTGCTGTTGTAGACGGCCATCGTTCTTCTCCTAAATCTATCAACAGTGGTGTTCCTCAGGGCTCTGTCCTATCACCAACTCTCTTCCTTTTATTCATCAATGATCTTCTAAGCTGTACATCTAACCCTATCCACTCATACGCTGATGACTCCACCCTTCACCTTTCCATTCGATTCCCACAACGTCCATCTCAGCAGTTACTTCAACAAACAAGGGATGAGGCTATGGCACACCTAATGTCTGACTTAGCTCGTATCTCTGACTGGGGTAAAAATAATATGGTTGTTTTTAATGCATCAAAGACTCAGTTCTTACACCTATCAACCCGACAAAATCTTCCACAGGTATACCCACTAATGTTTAATAACATTCAGCTTAATCCTGCACCATCCTTGAACATGCTTGGGGTTTCATTTACTCGGGACTTATCTTGGAATGATCATATTACATCTCTTGTAAAATCTGCTTCCAAGAGCTTGGGTGTGATAAGCCGACTCCGCTCTTTCTTTACCCCTGCACAATTGTTGACTCTATACAGAGGTTTTATCCGCCCCTGTGTGGAGTACAACTCTCATGTGTGGGGAGGCTCCCCACATACAGCTCTTCTTAATAGGGTGGAGTCAAAGGCTTTTCGTCTCATTAACTCTCCTCCTTTTACTGACTCCCTTCAACCTCCGTCTCTTCGCCGCACTGTTGCATCTTTATCTCTTTTCTGTCGCTACTTTAATGGTCACTGCTACTCTGAACTGTCTGCTTGTATTCCTCCACCACTATGACGGGCGCGTAGCACCCGTCTGGCAGCAAACTCTCATCCCTTTTCTGTCCAGCTCTCTAATGCAATAGTTAACCGTTACTCCCAGTCTTTCATTTATGCAACAGGTCAACTCTGGAACTGTCTCCCTCTGTCTGTATTTCTTGCTGCTATGATCTCCAGTCTTTCAAACGGAGTGTGTCCAAGCATCTCAAAATGATGGGATCTTGAATTTGGCTCTTTATTGTATTTTGTTTTTCTCTTGGAGGGAACTGTTACTGCGGGCTCATGGCCTTTGGTTCCTTCTTCCTCGCATAAAAAAAAAAAAAAAATTCTCTCCCCACACACTCCATCAGATCCTGAGGCTTTCCCCGTTTTGACTTTCTTCATTGCATCCACAACTTCCATCCTACTGATCTCTTCCTCCCTCCTCACCTCCCTCCTTCTCCCAACCATTCCCCACTCATTTATGCTCGCATTACTTTCATTCTCAGTATTTGACAGTTCCTTAAGTGTTCTCTCCATCTGCTCACTTTCTCTCCCTTCTCCTATACCATTTTTATCTTTCACTCCCTTACGAACTTGTTTATTACCCAGTCCAACTCTCATTACCTCCTTCCACAACATTTTCTTATATTCCCTCCACTTTACACTCAAAATCCTTCCTAATTCCTTATCCACTCTCTCCTTATTCTCTCTTACTAATCTTTTCACCTCTCTCTTCCTCTCTACATATAACTCTCTTCCTTCTCCCAGCTTCCTCCATGCCCCTACTTCTCATCCACTCACTATATGCCTTCTTCTTTTGTGCCACAGCTTCTCTTACTTTTTCATTTCGCCATGTAGTTCCTGTACCCCTTGCGTCTTCTATTCATCCCACACACCACCTCACATGCCACACAGATTTCTTCTGTGAGCATCTGCACACATCTTCCACGTCCCCTATCTACTCCAAATCATTTTTACCTAATTGGTCCTCCACTTCTTGCCTATATTCTGCCTTTTTTCATCCTCCTGCAACCTTTCTACCCTCGATGTATGGACTATTTCCTCCTGTCCTTCATTCCTTCTAATCCTCCATTGCTCTTGGATCTTGATTTTCATCACCACCACAAGGTGGCATGAAAGTCCACTCTTCAAACCTCTGAATTTTCTTGCATCTGTTACATATCTTCTCATTCTCTCATCCATACACACATACTCAATCATTGCCTTCCGTTCATTCAGTTCACCACTCACCCTTCTCATCGCTCACCACGTACACCTGTGGATCATTTTGTTCATAAAGAGGGTTTTGGCTATCACCAAACCCCACCCCGCACAAATGACCACTAGAGCACTGCCATTCTGATCCACTTCTGCTGGCGCACCCGAATCACCAACCACTCCATTCACCTTCACAGTTCCTACTTTTCCATTCATATCGCCAGTCAAAAACACTCTCTCATTCCTCTCAAACTTTTCCATGCATGTGTCCAAATTGGCCCAGAACTCTTTTTTCGCCCTGCATGCTTGATCTTGCGTTCATGCATACACACACAATTGCCCATGTTTGTAGCCCTACTTTCAATCCCATCCTCAATATCCTTGAATCAACTGATCCATACTTTTGTTTATATTCTCCGTCCATCTCTTGCACACAACAATAAATACACTTCTTTTGCCTTCTCATTCTCACCACCTCCCGTGCATATACCCTTATCCATACTCTCTCACACTGTTACTTCTCCAGTTAGTCTCAGTTTATCCAGATATGTCCACTTCTGCATCCTAAAACATCTGGACAATCTCTCTCTCTTTCACTTCATCATCCACACCCCTTACATTCCATGCTGCAATCCAAATTGGACTCACCACTTGCCACCACTATTTGTCCCCTATTCACACCCAATTAGGAGTGACCCAAAGTCTGATGCAGTTCAACGGTTGTTTACTTCAAGAGGACAAGCACAGGTCTAACCCGCTCTAAGCCAGCCCATCAACTATCCACCAGTGGAGTGAGGGGAGCCGGCTGCAGTAGTGACCTATCATCATCACATTTCAAAAGTCGCAGAGCCGTGCACAAGTCGTCACTTAGACAAGCCACGATACTTTTATACACTACTAGATACATACACTGTTACATTCACACACTACCAGATGCATGTATATTGATTTCATTCTAGTCTGCAAGCTAAAGAAATTATTAAAGTATGGTTACGCTTGCCTCGGCACCTTGACTTTTGACTGAGTCTCAGCACGGAATTCTTTCGTACTTACCTGACCCAAAACCCTTCCATCAACTCCGGTTCATATCAGATCAGAACTGTTCAAGTTGACCTTGTCCTATGAATCTAACCTATGACATTTCCAAGTGGCAATGACCTGCGACTGATTATTCTCAACCTCAGATTCCTATATTATTTGCCTTACATTCAAGCTTTCCATAATATGTAGTCTAAATCAGATGGAGCTTTACTAGCTTTGTATTATTTTCATAAGTACTGATAACCTAAGACCAGAGTTTTCTAGTATGGGTCAGTCTTCATACTACAGTCGGTTTCAGGGAGTCTGACACACTGATTTTGCCAGCTGAAGACAGGTGGAGTTGGTAACACTGCTCGATGGTTTCGGGCGATGATTGGTCAATTCCCCTCGCGTTTGAACGTGCACTAAATTGACTTTGTATTTCAAGCAAAGTCCTGATTTATTTGTAAGATACCTGATTATACATATACAAATTAAAGCAATTATATTTTAATTGATAGATATGTGCCTTGTAATTTATTAGAGATAAACCTGGATGAAATTGATAAGACAACTAAGTAAAGTCACAAGTGGACGCGTACTAACAAGTCAGAAACCGATTTATTTGTTTAAATTGTTATTTCATTATGTTTGATTTCGTTCACGTTGCACACGGTTTTATTGTAGCAGCATAATTCAACTATTATTTTCTCATGGGGTTTGCTTTTATCTTACTTTCCTTTTTTCCACCATAAACAAAAGTTCGGTTCATTCTACAGTGATGTAATCCATTACTTTCCGGGCTCCTCTCTGTCGAGGGGATATAGATACATCATGCTTGAGGAGAGGGTGCATGGTGGCCAGAGATAGGGTGTCCGTCTGTCTGTCTCTTAAGATGCTTATGAAAATGTAATGGAAAATCAAACACCAAGCTTATTAATGTAAGAAATAATTTTACTGAATCTGACTATGAATTCAAACAAATGCAGATTTTTAAATCTACTGTTACCTATGACGGTAATGAAAATGTGTATGTACGGTATATATATATTGAGAAGATTATGTATTGGCCCCAGTGAGGTGTGTGTGTGTGTGTGTGTGTGTGTGTGTGTGTGTGTGTGTGTGTGTGTGTGTGTGTGTGTGTGTGTGTGCTTACACAAATCATAATTATTAGAAGATAAGGTAAGTGTACCTAGGGTAAGGTTGTATATTAGCACATGAGGTAATGAAGGGTCTGGTGTACAGTAGACTGTAGACTGTGAAACTGAGCAGTAGTGGTGGGGAAATCATTTGAGCCTTCACAGGACCTCAGGACTACCTTGCTATGAACTTTCGAATTCCCGCCACAGTCGCTGACTGTTGTCCGTATGCGTCTAATTGAGACTTTACCCACTTTCGTTATCAATGTCATTCAGATTTATCTTGAATAATCTAAAGGGCACATATTTATCATTTTAAGGTATCATTTCTTTCATTTGTATGCGTTTAATCCATTATCATACAAATAAATGAGGGTTTTAGTTGGATTACAAAGCCATTTTGGTGCACGTTCAAACACGACGGGAATTGACCAATCACCGTCCGAGAGCATAGCGCAGTGTTACTATAGTCGTGGTGCATGACTCTGAGGTTGTTATTATCGTGCCATGGCAACCTACCATTCAAAAGTGCGCCTGATTTAGTGTATAATATGAGACACATGTGATTCGTGTATAATAATTGTTCATGTATAATAACATTCATGTATAATATGATACGAAATCAGATGCACTTTTGAATTACAGGTTCCCAGGGAACGATAATGACAACCTCAGAGTCGTGCACCGTGACTATAATTCCACCTGTCCTCAGCTGGCAAAATCAGTGCATCAGACTCCCTGAAACCAACTATAGTTATCCTCTTGTTATTCATATTTTCTTATATGTGAGTTACTGCAGTTCTCTCTCTCTCTCTCTCTCTCTCTCTGACCTCGTTGTTCTCATCTCTGACCTTGTCCAGTTATGGTGTCCTTACTCCGTCCTTCTCAAACTCCCTTTCATATGGTTTCTGCCCAACAATCCTCCTGACCATCATACTCAGAGTTTGTGAAGGTCCTCATGGTGAAAGAATAAGATGAGTACTGTATTTGCTTATCTATGAGTCACTGAAGTATAGAAAGGCAGAAAACAATGAGGTCATTAACCCGAGGTGTCCCGTCGACGTATGGATACGTTGCAACATTTTGCATTTACCAGTCCCGATGACTTACTGGTATATATGTTGCACAATTGCAAGGTTCATAATTTGCACAATTTTCAATTTTCGCTCGTGATTTTTCATACGTATACACGGGACACCTTCCCCTATTCCTCTACAAGATGCCAAGCAGGGACAATGCCTTAAACCACATAACCTCCCCCCCCTTGCATGCCATTATCTCGGCAATTCACTTGTTATCAGTGACCTGGCGAATAAAGACATTCAAGGCCAGAGTGATTCACCAATCGATGACAATGTGGAGGACAAACTTTACATAGCATTAGAGGAAGAAACAGTCAGAAATGATGATCAGGTAATGTGGCAAAACAAGGTCAGGTATGGTGATGAGTTAGTGAGTGAAACAATGCTTATAATGCCTGTATTACTGTTTGAAAACCAATATACTCTCGTACAACATATAAATCGTACCAAGTAAATAAATAAATACCGTTTAAGAGTGGTGTGAAATAGTTAGCCTCCCATAGTACTCGTTTTCTTTGGTGCCAGCCTGTTAGAAAACCCAGTAAGGTAAAGTGGTACTGCTACCTGGATCATGTATTTTAAACCTCAGGTGAGCAATATCACTATGAATTTTCGATATTTCTCACCAAAAGCGGAGGTTTTAGCCAACAAAATTTTTTCGAAAATACCTCGGGATTGGGGGGTGTCGGAGGTGCGAAATAGCTCGGGACGTGACGGGTTAACGTTTTCAGTGAAAGGATAAAAGTGTAGGAAAATGGGGCAGGTAGAGTGAGCACCACAGCAGTGAATGTAGAGGAGATGGAAGCAGCAGCATTAGCAAGGCAGATAGCTTAGAAAGTAAGATTGTTTAGGTCAAGACAAGACTGGATGATAGTAATGATTTACAGACAGTTAAGGGAAGGTGGAAGGTTAAGGTATATAACAATGATAAGTATGTAACTATTATGAATAGGCTTCAGATTCTAGAAGATGGAGTGCTGAATGAGCCTAGCCTCCCACTTGTCAGGGATTTGTTAATTGGGGATTAGGAGAAGAAGCTTTGTGCAATGGGTTGTGTGGAGAGATTCTGCTTTCCTCAGTGTAGGATACAGGACATGACTGCAAAAGGTACTGACATGGTCAACAACACCTCAGAGGCCTCGATCTATGTTAGTGTTGTAGGATGGCGGCGTCCATCATCCACCCACTTAGTGTAGTGGTACCCTGTGTTTAGTGTAGCTCTACATGGAGTGGCAATCCAAATGATTTCCTGTTAAGCAGGAAATCATTTACAACACTGGTTGGTAACCTTATAACCAACCGACACGTGTTCCCTACGTGACAGCAAGTGGGTTGGCGGAGGGTTAGTGCCCCTACCCAGAAAACAACTAAATAAAAATACGAACAAGAAGCCTCAGACCAGGACTGACCAAAAGATGACGACTAAGGACCGTACAAAGGACACGATAAGGATGGCAACCTGGAATGTAAGGGGTGCAAATGATGAGGTGAGAGAGAGAGAGATTGTCCAGATGCTTGAGGTTGCAAAAATGGACGTATGTGGATTAACTGAAACTAAGTGGGGAGGTGAGAGTGTGGGAGAATGGGGGTATGGATGGGGTATATGTGCAGAAGCAGGTGAGAATGAGAGGGCAAAAGAAGGAGTCTGTATTGTTATGAGTAACAGATGGAAGGAGAATATAAGAGAGTATGGATCAGTTGGTTCAAGGATTGTATGGGTAAGATTGAAAGTTGGACTACAAATGTGGGTGATTGTGTGTGTGTATGCACCCACACAAGATCCTGCAAGCAGAGTGAGAGAAGAGTTCTGGACAAATGTGGAAGTGTGCATGGAAAAGTTTGAAAGGAATGAGAGAGTGTTTTTGATTGGTGATATGAATGGTAAAGTAGGGAATGTGAAAGTGGATGGAGTAGTTGGTGGGTGGGCTGTGCCTGCAGAGACAGCTCAGGATGGTAGTGCTTTATTGGACTTTTGTGCCGGGAGGGGGTTGGTGATAGCCAATACCCTCTTCAGGCTCAAAATGATCCACAGGTATACATGGCGAGTGATGAGAAGGGTGGATGGTGAACTGAATGAAAGGAGGGCAATGATTGATTATGTGTGTGTGGATGAAAGGATGCGAAGATGTGTAATAGATGCAAGAGCATATACAGGTTGAGGGATTGGACTTTCAGACCACCACTTGGCAGTGGTCAGAATCAAGGTCCAAGTAAAATAGAGAAATAGAAGAAGGGAAGGAAGGGAGGAAGGAGTAGATGTAAGGAGAGTGGAAAGGTTACAAGAGGATGAGAAAAAGGCAGAATATAAGAGAGAAGTGGACGAACGATTGGGTAAATATGAATTGGAGCAGATGGGGGACGTGGAAAGTGTGTGCAAGATATTCACAGAGGAAATATGTGCAGCATGTGAGGTGGTGTGTGGGGTGAAGAGAAGACGAAAGGGGGTGCAAGGAACAGCATGGTGGAATGAAGAGGTGAGACAGGCTGTGGCACAAAAGAAGAAAGCATATAATGAATGGATGAGAAATAGGGGCGTGGAAGAAGCTGAGAGACGGAAGAGAGTGTTATATGTAGAAAGGAAGAGACAGGTGAGAAAATTAGTAAGAGAGAGTAAGAAGAGAGTGGATGAGGAATTTGGAAGGAATTTGAGTGTAAAGTGGAGGGAATGTAAGAAAATGTTCTGGGAAGAGGTGAAGAGAGTCAGGCAGGGTGGCAGTGAAGTTAGCAGGGGAGTGAAAGATAAAAATGGTAGATTACTAGTTGAGAAGGGAGAAAAAGTGAGCAGATGGAGAGAACACTTTAATGAATTGTTGAACATAGTGGATGGAAGTAATGCGAGTATAAGTGGCTGGGGAATGGCTGGGAGAAGGAGGGATGTGAGAAGACAGGAAGAAATCAGTAGGATGGAAGTTGTGGAAGCAATGAAGAAAGTTAAAATGAGGAAAGCCCCAGGAATTGATGGAGTGTGTGGTGAAATGCTGAAGCATGGAGGAGAGATAGTAGTAGAACGGATGTGGAAGATGTGCAGATTGGTCTGGGAGGAAGATAAAGTCCCGGATGATTAGAAGTCAGGTATAATTATTTCCTTGTACAAAGGGAAAGGGGAAAAAAAATGTGTGGTAATCATAGGGGCATTTGTCTTCTTAGTGTAATAGGAAAAGTATATGGTTGGATATTGACAGAGTCAGGGAAATAACAGAGGAATTAATTGGAGAAGAACAGGGAAGCTTTAGGAAGGGAAGAGGTTGTGTAGATCAGACATTCATTCTTAGATCTTTAGTGGAAAAGTGCCTAGAGAAGGGAAAGAAGTTGTATGCAGCCTTCATGGATTTGATGAAAGCATATGACAGGGTGGATAGACAAGGATTGTGGAAAGTATTAAGAATATATGGTGCAGATGGGAAATTGCTGAATGCTGTGAAGAGTATGTATGAGGGTGCTAAGGCTGCAGTGCATGTGGATAGTGAACTAAGTGAGTTTTTCTATTTGAAGGTTGGGTTGAAACAGGGATGTGTCATGTCTCCATGGTTGTTCAATCTGTATATGGATAGGGTTATAAAAGACATACAAGGTAGGGCAGTGGATGTTGGAGTGGCCCTAATGAGAGAGGGCAGTGTCTGGAAACTCCCCGTATTGTTGTTTGCAGATGATACTGTGTTGTTAAGTGAAGACGAAGAGGAGCTGCAAGGCTTGGTGGATGAGTTTGGGAGAGTGTGTAAGAAACGAAATCTAAAGGTGAATGCAGGGAAGATTAAAGTTATGGTCTTCGAGAGGGGTGAAGTCAGTGAATGTAGAGTGAGGTTGGATGATGAGGAAATGCAAAATGTGAGTACGTTTAAGTACTTGGGTAGTGTGATGAGTAAGGATGGAAGTTTGGAGGGTGAAGTGCTTGAAAGGGTGCAACAAGGAAGAAATGTTGCTGGTTCCTTGAAGGCAGTGATAAGAAACAAGGAAGTGAGCAGGGAAATGAAAAAGTTATTACATGACAGTATTGTGATACCAACTCTAACGTATGGAAGTGAAGCTTGGACGTTGTTGGAGGGACACAAGTCAAGAGTGAGAGAGTGGACATGAGTTATCTGAGAGGAGCCTGTGGAGTCACATGGAGAGACAGACTGACAAAAAAGAGGATGTGAAGGAGCATTGTGTGGATGTGGATGTGATAGGAAGCATTAGGAGAAACACATTGAGGTGGTTTGGCCATGTGGAGATAATGGAGAGTTAGAGACTGACGAAGAGAGTGTAAGTGAGTAAGGTGGAAGGGGAGAGAGGGAGGGGAAGGCCAAGGATGAGATGGAGGGATGGAGTGGAGAGGTATATGAAAGATGGGTGTGTAAATTGCGAGCAGGACAGCGAAATGGCGGGGGACAGGGTGACATGGAGGCGATTTGTTTGTGGCCACCCCGTATAAGGGATTAAGGCGTCTGGCAATAGATAGATAGATAGACATGATATATAGAGACCATATTAGCAAGTTCAAGAGAAACCACTGCAAGTCAGCTGTCTGTAGTCTGTTAACAGGAACTGTCGCTGGTTTTGTGATCCTCAGTAGAATGGTACGAATAAATAATAGGCTAGAAGGTGTATGACAAGGGTTTGGCACCCCTGATCTCTCCCGGTGAAATGATTGTCTCGGATTAACTTTTGCTGATAGGTGGTATAAAGCTCGTAAGTGTGGATGTTTATGCCTGTGACGTGGAGTCAGGATACCTGGGGCTTGAGTAGTGGGTGAATGAGGATGTGGCTCAATGAACTGGTCATATTTAGGTTTGTTTCTCCCATTATCATTTTTTTTTTTTTATTCATGGATCCTGCCTCTCTCCATCTTTGAGTGGAAAAGGATGTTGATGGTGAGGGCCAGTGACTGTGATGAGGAGGAGGAGGAAGAGGAGGAGGATGTTTCTTCTTCTTTTTCTCCTTCTTCTTCTCCTTCTTTCTTTCTATCTTTCTTTTTCCTTTTTTTTTTCTCTCATTCTCCTCCTCCTCCT
This sequence comes from Coenobita brevimanus, assembly GCF_032717465.1. Lineage (NCBI taxonomy): Eukaryota > Metazoa > Arthropoda > Malacostraca > Decapoda > Coenobitidae > Coenobita > Coenobita brevimanus. Next base: position 25,727,138 of record NC_137005.1, read on the forward strand.
CCTCCTCCTCCTCCTTCTTCTTCTTCTTCTTCTTCTTCCTTCTTCTTCTTCTTCTTCTTCCTTCTTCTTCTTCTTCTTCTTCTTCGTCTTCTTCCTTCTTCTTCTTCTTCCTTCTTCTTCTTCTTCCTTCTTCTTCTTCTTCCTGCTTCTTCTGCCTTCTTCTTTTTCTTCTTCTTCTTCTTATTTTCTTACTTCTTCTTCTTCTTCCTTCTTCTTCTTGTTTTCTTAATTCTTCTTCTTCTTCTTCTTCTTCTTATTATTATTATTATTATTATTATTCCTTTTTCTTCTTCCTCTTCTTCTTCTTCTTCTTCCTTCTTCTTTCTCTTCTTCTTTTTCTTCTTCTTCCTTCTTCTTCTTCTTCTTCTTTTTCCATCTTCTTCCTTCATCTTCTTCTTCTTCCTTCTTCTTCTTCTTCCTTCTTCCTTCTTCTTCTTCTTCTTCTTTTTCTTCTTCTTCATCTTCTTCCTTCTTCTTCTTCTTCTTCTTCTTCTTCTTCCTTCTTCTTCTTCTTCTTCTTCTTCTTCTTCTTCTTCCTTCTTCTTCTTCTTCTTCTTCTTCTTCTTCTTCTTCTTCCTTCTTCTTCTTCTTCTTCTTCTTCTTCTTCTTCTTCTCCTCTTCTTCCTCCTCCTTCTTTTCATCTTCTTTCTTTTTCTGTTTTTTGGTCCTTTTGCTCCTCCTCCTCCTTTTCGTCTTCTAATAATTATTTCTCCATCCCTGATTTACATTATCGTGCCTCTTTAAACCGAATCAGATTTTTGGAATGTAGCAAAAAATGGTTGCAGATACGAGGGCCGTGAGAGGACGATGTGGAGGTCTGTCAAAACATATGATTGTGGTATGCAAGACCAATCTGAGAGGAGTGAGGTGGATCAAGGGAAGGAGGAGCATTCAGGGAGAAAGACTGATAGTTGAGAAGCTAAGGATCAAAGAAATGGCAGATGATTACAGGACCAAAGTAGAGGAGGAGTTAAAATCAATGAACTTGAATAAAATGGATCTGGACAGCCTGTCGAATGCATATAGGGATTGCTTAGTTAGGAATGCTAAAGTGGTGTGTGGTGTGGTAAGAGTAACAACAGAGAAGAAAGGTACGGCATGGTGCGATGAGGAGGTTAAGAGAGCAGTGGAGGGAAAGAGGTTACAGGACTGGGGTTCAGTTGAATTAAGAACTGAGTATGTTGACAGAAAGAAGCATGAAAAGAGACTAGTGAAGAGGAAAAAGAAAGAGGTAAATGATGATCTAGGAAGCAAAGTGAATGCGAACTACTCTGAAAAAATAGGTCATTCTGGAAAGAGGTGCGGAAATGTAGAAGTGAAAGCGGAAAGAAATGTGATGGTGAAAAGGATGTAGGTGGTAGATTATTAAACCATGGAGATAAAGTAAGGACCAGATGGAAAGAATATTTTGAAAGCCTGAGGAATGGGAATAGAGAGAGCAGAGCAGCTGTAAACAGAATTGGTTTGGGGGGTGTGCAGAGAAGGAATGCAGTGCCAGGAGACGTGACACTCGCACAGGTGAAGAGTGCTGTGAAGCGGCTGAAAAATGGGAAAGCAGCTGGGGTGAATGAGGTGTATGCAGAGATGCTTAAGCGTAGTGGAGAGAGTGAAATGAAGTGCTTGTTGGAGATACTGTATGTAAGAAGGCATGGATGAGTGAAACTATGCCTGCAGAGTGGAAAAAAGGTTGTGGTTATACCCCTGTACAAAAATAAAGGTGAGTGAAGTGAGTGCAAGAATTATCGTGACATAAGTTTATTGAGTGTGGCAGAGAAGGTATATGGAAGAATTATTATAGAGAAAGTAGGAGAGATGTCAAAAGTCCTAGTGAGTGATCAACAGGATGGCTCTGGGAGAGGCAGAGAATGTTTGGATCAAATATTTGCAGTGAGACATATAGCAGAGAAGGCTTGTGTGAAGGACCATAAGGTGTTTATGGCATTCATGGATCTGGAAAAAGCATATTACAAAGTAGACAGAGAGGCTTTGTGGAAAGTTTTGCGCGTTTACGGTGTAGATGGTAAGCTGCGAGGTGCTGTCAAGAGCTTTTATTATGATAGCGAAGCATGTGTAAGGATTAATGGGCAGCTAAGTGAATGTTCACGATTGGTGTGGGCGTGTGACAAGGTTGTGTGATGTCCCCATGGTTGTTCAATATATATATGGATGGGGTGATGAGAGAAGTGAAAACACGAGTATCAGAGAGGGATGGCGCTGGTAATGAATGGTGATGGATGGAATATCTCAAATTTGTTGTATGCTGATGATGCAGTACTGCTTGCAAGTACCGGTCAAGAACTTGGTAGGTTAGTGCAGACTTTTGCTGATGTCTGTGAGCGTCGTGCCTTGAAAGTAAATGTAGAAAAGAGTAAAGTGATGGTTATTGAGAAAGAAGGTGACTCCCAGTGTGATGTTACAGTGACTGGAGAGAGACTGGAATTGGTGAGCGAGTTCAAATACCTGGGTACAGTGATAGAAAAGAGAGGAAAATTTGCAAAAGAAGTTGAAAGTAGAGTGACACAAGGAAGAAAAGTAGCTGGTGCAATGAAGGCCTTGATGGGAAACAGAGACTTGAGTGTTGCAGCTGCACGAGGCTTACGTGAGGGAGTGTTAGTGCCAACTTTAACATATGAATGTGAGACTATGGTGTGGCATGAAAATGAAAAGTCAGGAGTAAGAGTAGAGGAGGTGGGACTGCTGAGGAACGTATGTGGAGTATAGAGGGTGGATAGGATACGAAATAATGTGATTCGTGAAAGGTGTGGAGTGAGGAAGTCAGTGGACACCAGAATCGATGAGAGTGTACTGAAATGGTATGGTCATGTGGAGAGAATGGATAACAATAGAGTGGTGAAAAAGGTATATCTGAGCGATTATGGAGGGAGGAGGCGAGGTAGGCCAAGGAGAAGGTGGAGAGATATGGTAGATGAATGTGTTAGGAAGAGAGGTTTGGAAGTAGGTGAGGCTAGGGAACTGACAAGAGATCGAGCTGGCTGGATGAATGTTGTGAGAAGAGGAGCATGATCAGGGATCTTGGCACCCTTTTTTAACGTGGCAGCGTCCGGACTGACTCAATTGGATACATATGTGTGAAGCTGCAGAGCGTGGTGAATGTTTTTGGCGTATCCGATGGAGCCAGGATTCCGGGGGCTTGAATGATGAGTGAATGGAAGCATGGCCCATTGGATTGGGCAAATTTGGGCTGTCTGGACATTGCTACTCCTCACCCTGCCCTTGGGTGGGAATGGAGGTCCGGATGATGATTATGATGATGATGAGCAACAAATTAAAAAAAATTGTTCTTTTCCTGAATGGGTGACTTATGTTAATGCCAAATAATTACAGTATGTGTAAAACGACAGAACCAGGTCAGCAACTATGATATCAGAATTTTTTTTTTTTTTCGGACTACTGCATTAACTCTCACATGCCCGGAACAACTCTAGTATTATATCCCCATTAACAGCAGACGATTTTTATCCAGCTGACAGTGAGTCATGGGAGTCTGAGCGAGAAAATATATCACTGGTGTCAAATAATATACATCACCCAAAAACACAGACTTCACCCTTCTTTGGTATGATTCAGGTGTAAAAACTTCATACTCCTGCATAGGAAAATTGTTAAAACAGGCACATCGGCACTTCCGTTTTTGATAATGCTAAGTGGATACTGAGCTGGGTGATATGTGAGTCTGGTCCCAGTTTCTGTCTGTCTGTCTGTCTGTCTGTCTGTCTGTCTCTCTCTCTCTCTCTCTCTCTCTCTCTCTCAATGAAGCCTTGTAACTTCCAGCATACTCTAACTGACCTTCACAGACACTGATGTACAGTTGATATGCTGGAGAACATAAGAGGAAATGCAGGATGGTCCATATATAAAACTCCTCTTACACTCGGCCCGCTGATTTCACATGTGTTGTGGGGACGGCTTAATCAGCGTTGTCAGTGTCTGTCCGGCATAACATGTTCGTATCCAACTCCAACTGTTCACCCCACGCCCACATCAGCAGACTGAGCCGTTCCCACAACACATAAGAGTTTCTATTGGAGCGCAATTTACGGACCACCCTGTACTCTGAGATGGAGAGGATGGAGAATGAGAGACTGATCAGGAGAGTGTATGTGAGTGTGGTGAAAGTGGTGACCGAGGATGAGATGAAGGGACTGAGAAAGTAACCAGGAGAGTGTATGTGAGTGAGGTGGAAAGGGTAGGGAGAGATCGAGGATGAGATGGAGGAATGAGGTGGAGAGGCATATCAGAGAGGTATGTGTGAGCTGGAGAGAGGGCAGCCTGACGACAGAGGACAGGGTGATATGGAGACGATTCCTTTGTTGTCACTTCTTACAGGATGAAGGCGTCTGGCAATTAATGGAGATAGATGTATAGGTAGGTAGATAGATAAATAGATACCGGTAGATAGATAGACAGATAAACTTATTTTGTCGGATGTTATAGAATCTTCCCTTTCAACCCGATGACGTGTTTATTATAACTGGTGCTCGTGAGGGAAGCCTTCACGTGATGGCACCGATAAGACCGGGAGGTGGAGCGGCCTGGTTATACACACGTTCCTCAGTTCCCTCCTTACCTCTCGAAAGGAAGATGGTGGACTGAGGAATAAGGGCAGCTTCGTCTTGCACTCCACTGGGTTTACGTTCAGATGAGCCTGGGATTGCAACTGCCACTCGATTTTCTCCAGACGATGCGCCGACGAGGAGCATATACGTGGTGCGCTGTGCACCCTGGGTGGAGCAGCTGCATCGTCCACTTGGGAACCAAACCTCCTATTTTTTCCTACATGCACCTCGCCGTGGGAAGAAACCTGGTCCCACCATGGTGAGGAGCTGTCGACCACAAGCTGGTGCCGGATCCCTACACAGTGTATGACTGTACTGCATCTGTAGGACGGCCGCACAGAAGCAGTTATTTACCTGTGGTCGACTGATTAGCTGGGCCGGACAAACTGGGATTAAGCAACGAAAACAACTAAAACCTCCAGGCAATTTTATTCAGGATAATGAGGGCCTCTAACTGTGAAGGGTTTACCCTTCAGATGGAAAAACTTTTCCCACTATTCTGGAATACAGATCCTCTGTATCATCTAGGTTACCATAATTACCTCAGCCAGATGGTACTCTAGTTATCACAGAGAAACGATCGTAACCTAACTATTATCTTCAAGCATGATGGTGTACCACCTTACTGAGATCTGGCTGTGTGTGAGGTCCTAGATATTACACTGGCACTGTAGAGGGACGCCCTCCAGTGGTGGCATCTATATGACTGAACGGTGGACCTACCTGGTTATATTTAAAAAAAAAAAAAAAAAAAAAAAGTGAACTGCAGGAGAAGGAAGTCTTCAGCCTTCAGTCTAGTGGGATCACTCCCAGATAAACCTGGGACTATGAACACTAGCAAACACAAAACAGTTTATAATCGGTGTACTGGAAGAGGTGGCCAAATTGCTTCGCCCTTCAGATGGCAAAAAAGTGCATGAAATTTCCCCAGCTTCAGTATTTTTAACTAATTTTGAAATTTGTAAAGAAAATTTGTGGGTACTGTACTGTATAAAAATTCGCCGACAATAGTTTGAGTGCATTGTGCTCTGTATTCCACATTTTTTATTCCTCCTCAAACATCAGAGTATCCTTTCTTTTCATACTCTGCTGATGTGCTTCATACTGGTATCACGTGAAAATAGTTCATGTAACACCTTCCATTGCCACAGCCGGACGAGAAGTATAGGCGAACTTTTGCTCATGTCTGGACATACTCATACAGATATACATACGAATGTACAGTACTGTATCCTACATTCATTCCCGCCCTTGCCTCAGCCTCCACCAAACCAAAATGATAATATAAACAATACCGTACATCTTTGGTTGTGATGGTAGGGTTACTCTTTAACTTCACCTAGAATTGCCATATCTCCATCTTGAATGCCGAGGTGTGACAATAGATTAACACTAGATTACGATTCTAGCCCACGAAAAAGTGCCGTGGAAAGGATGTAGAGTCGTAGAAGTGTAACTGTCTTCTTTGGTGATTGAGTTATTTTATTTTAGCTAAAAAAGGAAGAAAATCTGGGTCAAGTTGAGGTGTAGCAACTTTGGTAATAATGGAGTGACCGTAAGTTTTGCTGATAATTATATTGTTCAGTACTCATTATTTGTATCATATTTCCTCTTGATTCCAGACCTCCAATATGCGGAATGCTTAGAATTACTCTTAATATTTTGAATATGTGGTAGTTCGTTCCCTGAGGTTCAACAGACCTCCCATGTGCCATATACATTTACATGTCACCACTTCGACACTAATGCCAACCATCCTTGTCGAATATATGTTAAGTGTCAGGAAGTTCTTGTGAAATGATGTTAGTGGGGTTGATTTTATGACATGTCGATGGGTCACGTAGATCTGTGAAGTCTGTTTTAGCGACATTTAAATAAATCAGACTCGCTCTGAGGCATTTTTTTTTAGAGAGAGAGAGAGAGAGAGAGAGATGGTGATCTAGTGGTCAGAACCTCCCGGTTGGAGTGACGGCCTTGCCGTGGGTTCGATTCCCAAAAGGTAACTGATGTTTTTCGACCACGTAATGCCACTAAGGAAAGTAGGTTGGTCATCTGTCTTTAAATATACTGGATTAGAGTAGCATAGCCTCGAGACCTCAGACCTCAAGAAGTCTGTATCAGATAAGAGTAGTAGTAGACGTAGTAGTAGTTGTATAGTAGTGATAATAGTAGTAGTAATTGTAGAAACAGTAGTATAGTAATAGTAATAGTTGCAATCCCAGGTTCATCTGCAGCGTGAACCCAGTGGCCTGCAGGCTTAAACAGTCCCTCTGCTGTCCACCATCCTCCTTTCGAGGGATAAGGAAGCAGTGGAGGGATATTTGTATAACTAGGCAGTGAAGCCGCCCAGTTATATCGGTCCCACCACGTGAAGGCATACCTCTCCAGCATCTGTGTGTGGAGAAGAAGTGAAGTACAGTATTAAGAGAACATTTGCCTCTGACTGCAGGCGCTCTGACAAAGATTCCCAAACCCTTTCACTTCAGTTAATGGCCAGGTATTGTCAGAGTGGTAGATATTTTTGACCAGTAACCATGGAGACTCATTCCTACGTTATAACTAAGGCTCTTTGAACACTATGCAGTCATCTATCTATCTATCTATAGCCCGACGCCCTAATCCTGCAAAGGGTGGCCGCAGACAAAACGCCTCCAAGTCGCTCTGTCACCCATCATTTGACTACTCTCCCTCCAACTCACCCCCCCCCTCCCTCATATACCTCTCAACTCCATCCCTCCACCTCATTCTCGGTCTACCTCTCCCTCTCCCTCCCTCCACCTCACCTACATACACCCTCTTAGTCAGTCTTTCATTTTCCATGCTCTTCACATGTCCAAACCACCTCAGTGTATTTCTCCTAATCTTCTCAACCACATCCACTTCTTCATTCGTCAACCTGTCCCTCCACGTCACTCCACATGCTCCTCTCAAGTAACTCATTTCCACTGCTCTCACTCTTGACTTGTTCCCCTCTTGCAAGGTCGATGCCTCGCTTCCATACGTCAGGGTAGGGATCACAATACTATCATGCAGTGACTTCTTAACTTCCATACTCACCTCCCTATTTCTCATCAATGCTTTCAGTGTACCAACAACCTTCCTTCCCTGCTGTACCCTTTCACGCACTGCATCACCCAAAGTTCCATCCTTACTCATCACACTACCCAAGTACTTGAATGCACTCACATTCTCCATATCCTCACCATCCAACCTCACTGCACACTCTGTGACTTCATTTCTCTCAAACACCATAACTTTACTTTTGTTTACATTAACTTTCAGATTCCTCCTCCTACACACTGTCCCAAATTCATTCACCAAACCTTGCAACTCCCATTCATCTTCACTCAACAGTACTGTATCATCAGCAAACAGCAACACCGGAAGCTTCCAAATCTCACCCTCATTCATTAGAGCCACCCCCACATCCACTGCCCTACCCTGCACCTCCTTTACAACCCCATCCATGTATATATTAAACAGCCATGGAGACATCACACAACCCTGTTTCAGTCCCACATTGAGATCAAAGAACTCACTCAGCTCACCATCCACTTGCACCGTAACCCTAGCTCCCTCGTACATACTCTTCACAGCACTCAACAATTTTCCCTCCACTCCATATATTCTAAATACCTTCCACATACCTTGCCTATCTATTCTGTCATAAGCTTTCTCCAAGTCCATGAAGGCAGCATACACTTTCCTTCCCTTCTCTAGATACTTCTCCACTAAACATCTTAGAACAAATATCTGATCTACACACCCTTTTCCCTTCCTAAAATCCCCCTTGTTCTTCTCCAACTAGCTCCTCTGTCATATGCCTAACCCTATCAATGAGTATTCTACCATATATTTTACCAGTCTCACTAAGTAGGCAAATACCCCTATGGTTACCACATACTTCTCTCTCTCCTTTTCCTTTGTATAAAGGAACAATTATACCTGATTTCCAGTCCTCTGGAACCCTTCCCTCTTCCCAAGCCAATCTACACAACTTCCATATCCACTCCATAACAATCTCACCCCCATACCTAAGCATTTCACCACACACTCCATCAATTCCTGGGGCCTTTCCCAACTTAATATTCTTCATCGCTTCCACTACTTCCGCCCTACTGATCTCTTCCTCCCTCCTCTCATCTCTTCTTCTCTCAGCCATTCCCCAACCACTTATACTCGCACTGCTCTCACTCTCCACATTCAACAGATCCTCAAAGTGCTCCTTCCATCTCCTCAGTTTCTCTCTCTTCTCCACCAACAATCTATTATTCCTATCTTTCACTCCCCTACTATTTCCCCTTTCACACTGCCTTACTTTCTTTACCTCCTTCCAAAATAATTTCTTACTCTCCCTCCATTTCACACTCAGATTCCTCCCAAACTCCTCATCCACTTTCTTTTTACTCTCCTTCACCAGTCTCTTAACCTCCCTTCTCCTGCTCACATATACCTCTCTATTCTCTTTCTCATCTTCTCCCCTACCTCTATACTCGCTAACCATTCACTATATGCCTTCTTCTTTTGTTCCACAGCTCTTTTCACCTCATCATTCCACCATGCTGTCCCTTGCACACCCTTGCATCTCCTCCTCACTCCACAAACCGCCTCACACACTGCGCCTATCTCTTCCGTGAATATCTTACATACGTCTTCCACCCCTTCCATCTGCTCTAGCTCATACCTTCCCAGTCTTTCTTCCACTATGCTCTTATACTCTGTCATTTTCTCACTATCTTGCAATTTCTCCACTCTTCTCACAGGAGTTGCTTCCTCCTGTCTTCCCCTTCGTCTCCTCAACCACTTTCTTTGCAGCTCTACCTTGGCCATCACTAAGTGATGGTCCGAGACTCCATTCCCCCACCCTCTCCACACTCTTGCATCCAACACTTGTCTTCTCATTCGCTCATCCACACACACGTAGTCTATCATTGCCTTTCGTTCAACAAGTTCACCATCCATCCTCCTCATTACTCTCCATGTATACCGGTGGATCATCTTATGCCGAAAGTAGGTGTTGGCTATTGCCAACCCCTTACAAGCACAGATGTCCACCAAAGCACTTCCATTCCCATCTACGTCAGCTGGCACACCCCACTGACCAACCACTCCATCCACTCGTACATTCCCAACTTTGCCATTCATGTCTCCAATCAACAGCATTCTCTCGCTCCTCTCAAACTTGTCCATACACGCTTCTACACTCACCCAAAACTCATCTTTCACTCTCGCCACTTGATCCTCTGTCGGGGCATACACACATACAATCGCCCACGCTTGTATACCTACTTTCATCCTCACCCATACAATCCTTGCACCCACTGTTCCATAATCTCTTATATTCTCCTTCCACTTCTTGCTTATCATCAGACATACTCCCTCTCTTGCCCTCTCATTTTCATTGACTCCCGCACATATACCTAAACCATATTCCCATTCTCTCACCCTTTCCCCCCCTTCCATTTAGTTTCAGTCAATCCACATATATCCACTTTTGCATCCTCAAGCACCTGAACAATCTCTCTCTCTTTCACTTCATCATTCACTCCTCTCACATTCCACGTTCCCACCCTAAGAATGTCCTTCGTCCGTTCCTTAGTCGTCAACGTATGGTCCGTCTGGGTCCGAGGCGCTTTGTTCGCTTTTTTAGTTCTTTTTACGGGGTGGGGCACTAACCCACCACCAACCCTTTTAGTCGCCTCGTACGACAAGCAGGGATACTGGGGGAGTATTCTTGAAACCCCCCTAACCCCAGGGGGGGTGGGAATGGCCCGGTTCCCTCAGATGAAAACAAATTAAATATGGTTAGGACTGGCTATAAGTGCCAGGGTCGAGCAAGTAATCACACACACACACACACACACACACACACACACACACACACACACACACACACATCTGCCAATACATTTAGGCTTATCCCTTTCTTTTCCATAACGGGGAAATGTTAGTAAAATTCCTCGCATCCTTTAAAATCCCTCAGTCTGATGACGTTTTATTTATTGTTTTATACCTTATTTCCAGACTTTACTTTATCCACCCCAGGATAGACTTCAGGATAGACTTCACCCAAGGATAGGCTTCACCCAGGATTGACTTTACCCAAGATAGACTTTACCCCAGGATAGACTTCACCCCAGGATAGACTTTACCCCAGGATAGACTTTACCCCAGGATAGACTTTACCCCAGGATAGACTTTACCCCAGGGATAGACCTTACCCCAGGGATAGACTTTACCCCAGGGATAGACTTACACCCCAGGATAGACTTTACCCCAGGATAGACTTTACCCCAGGGATAGACTTACACCCCAGGGATAGACTTTACCCCAGGGATAGACTTTACCCCAGGATAGACTTTACCCCAGGATAGACTTTACCCCAGGGATAGACTTACACCCCAGGATAGACTTTACCCCAGGGATAGACTTTACACCAGGATAGACTTACACCCCAGGATAGACTTACACCCCAGGATAGACTTTACCCAAGGATAGACCTTACACCAGGATAGACTTTACCCAGGATAGACTTTACCCAGGATAGACTTACACCCCAGGATAGACTTCAGGATAGATTTTACCCCCGGATAGACCAGGATAGACTTCACATCAGAACAGACTTCAGGATAGACTTTACCCCAGGACTGACTTCACCCCAAGACAGACTTCACCCCAGGATAGACTTTACCCCAGGATAGAGTTTACACCAGGATAGACTTTACCCCAGGATAGACTTTACCCCAGGATAGAGTTTACACCAGGATAGACTTTACACCAGGATAGACTTTACCCCAGGATAGAGTTTACACCAGGATAGACTTTACACCAGGATAGACTTTACCCCAGGATAGACTTTACACCAGGATAGACTTTACACCAGGATAGACTTTACACCAGGATAGACTTTACACCAGGATAGATTTTACCCCAGGATAGACTTTACCCCAGGATAGACTTTACACCAGGATAGACTGCAGGATAGACTATATCCCAGGATAGACTTTACCCCAGGATAGACTTTACACCAGGATAGACTTTACCCCAGGATAGACTTTACACCAGGATAGACTTTACCCCAGGATAGACTTTACACCAGGATGGACTTTACACCAGGATAGACTTTACACCAGGATAGACTTTACACCAGGATAGACTTTACACCAGGATAGACTTTACCCCAGGATAGACTTTACACCAGGATAGACTTTACCCCAGGATAGACTTTACCTCAGGATAGACTTTACACCAGGATAGACTTTACACCAGGATAGACTTTACACCAGGATAGACTTTACACCAGGATAGACTTTACCCCAGGATAGACTTTACCCCAGGAGAGACTTTACCCCAGGGATAGACTTTACACCAGGATAGACTTTACCCCAGGATAGACTTTACCCCAGGATAGACTTTACACCAGGATAGACTGCAGGATAGACTATATCCCAGGATAGACTATATCCCAGGATCCCAGGATAGACTTTACACCAGGATAGACTTTACACCAGGATAGACTTTACACCAGGATAGACTTTACCCCAGGATAGACTTTACACCAGGATGGACTTTACACCAGGATAGACTTTACACCAGGATAGACTTTACCCCAGGATAGAGTTTACACCAGGATAGACTTTACACCAGGATGGACTTTACACCAGGATGGACTTTACACCAGGATAGACTTTACACCAGGATAGACTTTACACCAGGATAGACTTTACACCAGGATAGACTATCCCAGGATAGACTGCAGGATAGACTTTACCCCAAGATACACTTTACCCCAGGGTAGATTTCAGGATAGACTTCACCCAAGGATAGACTTTACCCCAGGATAGACTTCACCCCAGAACAGACTTCACCCCAGGATAGACTTCACCCCAGGATAGACTTCAGGATAGACTTCAGGATAGACTTCAGGATAGACTTCACCCCAGGATAGACTTTACCCCAAGATAGACTTCACTCCAAGATGGACTTCATTCCAGGATAGACTTCAGGATAGACTTCACCCCAGGATAGACTTTACCCCAGGATAGACTTCACCCCAGGACAGACTTTACCCCAGGACAGACTTTACCCCAGGATAGACTTCACCCCAGGATAGACTTCACCCCAGGACAGACTTCACCCCAGGATAGACTTCACCCCAGGATAGACTTCATTCCAGGATAGACTTCACCCCAGGATAGACTTCACCCCAGGATAGACTTCAGGATAGACTTCACTCCAGGATAGACATCAGGATAGACTTCACCTCAGGATAGACTTCACCCCAGGATAGACTTCACCCCAGGATAGACTTCAGGATAGACTTCACCCCAGGATAGACTTCAGGATAGACTTCACCCCAGGATAGACTTCAGGATAGACTTCAGGATAGACTTCACCCCAGGATAGACCTTAAGATAGACTTCACCCCAGGATAGACTTCAGGATTGACTTCACCCTAAGATAAACTTCAGAACTGACTTCAGGATAGACTTCACCCCCGGATGGAATTTAGGATAGACTTCCCCTCTGGATATACGTAAGGATAGAACTCGCCCCAGGAGACTTCAGGAGAGGACTTACCCCGGGATAAACTTCAGGATAGGCTTCACTGCATTAGAGACTTTTCTAACTGCAGGGGATATATACAGCCTTTATGAATTTTTCACCAACTCGTTTATACTTTAACTTGGCCTAAAATTGTCATTTTTCCATCTTGAATGCTGAACTGTAGCCATAGATTAGCACTTTCTTCTACTGATAAAGCAGATCTCTTCGCACAGACTTTCTCCTCCAATTCCACCTTAGACGATTCCGGTGCTGTTCCTCCATCTCTTCCCCCCTCTGACTTCCTCATGGCTGACATTAAAATTTCTTCAGCTGATGTATTTTCTGCCATTACTGGCCTCAGTACTAACAAGGCATATGGGCCTGATGGGGTCCCTCCTGTTGTTCTCAAGAACTGTGCTTCTGTGCTTTCACCCTGCCTAGGCAAACTCTATCGCCTGTGTCTGTCAACTTGTACCTTACCTTCTTGCTGGAAGTTTGCTCTCATTCAGCCAGTCCCAAAGAAGGGTGACCACTTCCAACCCTCCAACTATCGTCCAATTGCTTTAACGTCCTGTATTTCAAAAGTTTTTGAGTCAATTCTCAATAGAAAAATTTTAAGGCATCTTTCCTATCACAACCTTTTTTTAGATCGTCAGGACGGGTTCCGTCAGGGACGCTCCACTGGCGATCTTCTCACCTACCTTTCAGACTCCTGGTCATCCTCCTTTCGGGACTTTGGCGAAAGCTTTGCCATTGCACTTGACATCTCAAAGGCTTTTGATCGAGTCTGGCATAAATCTTTAATTTCCAAACTGCCCTCCTACGGTTTCTATCCTTCTATCTGTGCCTTTATTGCTAGCTTCCTTTCTGGTCGTTCTATAGCCGCTGTTGTAGACGGCCATCGTTCTTCTCCTAGATCTATCAATAGTGGTGTTCCTCAGGGCTCTGTCCTGTCACCTACTCTCTTCCTTTTATTCATCAATGATCTTCTAAGCTGTACATCTAACCCTATCCACTTATACACTGATGACTCCACCCTTCACCTTTCCATTCGGTTCCCGCAACGCCCATCTCAACAGTTACTTCAACAAACAAGGGATTAGGCTATGGCACACCTAATGTCTGACTTGGCTCGTATCTCTGACTGGGGTAAAAATAATATGGTTGTTTTTAATGCACCTAAGACTCAGTTCTTACACCTATCAACCCGACAAAATCTTCCACAGGTATACCCACTAATGTTTAATAATATTCAGCTTAATCCTGCCTCATCCTTGAACATGCTTGGGGTTTCATTTACTCGGGTCTTATCTTGGAAAGATCATATTGCATCTCTTGTAAAATCTGCTTCCAAGAGATTGGGTGTGCTAAGCCGACTCCGCTCTTTCTTTATCCCTGCACAATTGTTGACTCTATACAGGGGTTTTATCCGCCCCTGTGTGGAGTACAACTCTCATGTGTGGGGAGGCTCCCCACATACAGCTCTTCTCAATAGGGTGGAGTCAAAGGCTTTTCGTCTCATTAACTCTCCTCCTCTTACTGACTCCCTTCAACCTCTGTCTCTTCGCCGCACTGTTGCATCTTTATGTCTTTTCTATCGCTACTTTAATGGTCACTGCTCCTCTGAACTGTCTGCTTGCATTTCTCCACCTCTACGACGGGTGCGTAGCACCCGTCTGGCAGCAAACTCTCATCCCTTTTCTGTCCAACTCTCTAATGCAAGAGTTAACCGTTACTCCCAGTCTTTCATTTATGCAACAGGTCAGCTCTGGAACTGTCTCCCTCTGTCTGTATTTCCTGCTGCCTACGATCTCCAGTCTTTCAAACGCAGTGTGTCCAGGCATCTCAAAATGATCGGATCTTGAATTTGGCTCTCTATTGTATTTTGTTTTTCTCTTGGAGGGAACTGTAACTGCGGGCTCATGGCCTTTGGTTCCTTCTTCCTCGCATTAAAAAAAAAAAAAAAAAAAAAAAGCTAAAATATGATGTTAGTCACGAAGAAATGCAATGGAATTTTGCAGAGGCTTCTTACTATCGTTTTCTGCCACTCAGTTACGTGAAGTAAGCTTCAAAAGTATGAAAACCTGGGCCATGGAAAGGCAGTAGTAGTAGTAGTGGTACTAGTGGTGGTGGTAGCAGCAGCAGCAGCAGAAGTATAGTAGTAGTAGTAGTAGTTTGTAGTAGTGGTAGTTAGTAGCAATAGTAAAAGTAGTAGTAGTTGTAGCAGCAGTGTTCAAGAAACTGCTTATTATTTTCATCACTTACCGTACCGCTAAATCAAAATATAACATTGTTCAGCAAGTGCTTCATGTTAAGTCAAAGCTATTTTCACGCTATATTCATCTGT
>NC_137005.1:25745108-25797608 GCF_032717465.1 Coenobita brevimanus
CGTAATTTGTCTCCAATTTTATTTTCGCTGTACACTGATATAAGGTTTAAGAATACTTATCATCTTGCACTTAGGGCTGTAGGCTTGGTCTACAGTCCTGTAATGTTATTATGCTGATGATGTTGTGATACTGTCTTCGTCTGCAAAAAGTTTACAAACCATCATGAATCTTCTCCACGATGAGGCAAGTGATTTAGATTTGGCAGTTAAGGAAACTAAGTGTGTGTGCATTTTCAGAAGTAATTATGATGCTGCAAATGAGCCTGACATAATTCTGAATGATAGCACAAGAGAGTCACCAATTACAAGTGCCTTTTGATAATCATGTTAGTAATGATCCTGATAATAAAAGACACAGGAATATATTATATAATGAAATTAGTATCTAAAGAAAATTTAATAATACTCATACCACTTTGTGTTTGAACCTCAAAGTTTTTTTTTTTTTTTAACCTATTTCTGTTTGAACTATGGTTTTTAAATAAGAAATGCTCTATACCAATGAGAAAGTATGATGTTGGATACTAGAAGGCTCTTGATAAGATACTGAATATAAAACAGTGAGAAAACAATCACACTGTAATGCTGCTGGGTTCATGATTTTTAAAAATTTAATTAACTGGAACCAAATTTGGTTGTTGACAGAATGCTTATCAAAACAAGCCCCTCAAAAATGTTGCTGGAATAAAAACAGATTTTATTTTTTTTCATGTGCAAATCATTGTGTCAAACCTCAGATAGGAACCAGATGCATTTGCGTCTGATATTTAGGGCGTTTGTATACTATGTTGAAGTATATAACTGTACAACTTTTAAAAAATAAAACCTTGACTGACTGACTGACTATCGTGTACTATAAAACCGAAAAAAAAACCGTTTTAACTAGTCTAAACTAGAAGCCAATATGCTTGTATGGAAATTAGTATTAGGCAAAACTATTTGCTTGGAGATATCTTCATGCATTCGACTTTGAGTATACACTTGAAGGTCCGTTCCCTGAGGTCCAGCAGCACTCCTAGTGCTCCACACCTTCACATGTCACCACCACGGTGCTAAAAATCACTGTCAACACTGAATATTTGTTAGGGCTGCCTCATTCAGGACTAGCGTATGGTATCAACAGGGATGTTTTCAAAACATTTCGGTGGATTTTGTGGAAGATTAGAAAAATCTGTTTTAAAGAAATTCAAATATCTAAACAGTTCCCTGTCCCAGCCTGAGATCTAACTCGCTTTCAGACAGTAGGCTATCTATAAAAGCCGAATGCAAGACCACAATATTGTTGCACACTTCTTAACTAAATATTTTGGTCAAAACTTGTATCAACAACAGCTCCATCTGAGACAACAGAGGGAATCACCTCAGATAAAACTAAGGGATATGGCACTTATTGTTTGAACCACTTCATGTAACTTCTATAGTATCTCCCAGATGGCCATACAATAACAACTATGATTATCGATTGTTTGGAATACAGGGTGGTTCATAATATATAACGTTCCAATCTGCTTGGCGATTTCTCTTGTGTTGTGGAGATGGTTCAATCATTTTTTTTCATTATCTACCCTGCATCATTTATTCATTTCCTCCTCCCACTACCACACCCACGTCCACACTAGCCAACTGAGCTGTTCTTGCAACACTTAAGATACAGCCACATTAGTTCTTGTGGAGTGGTATTTAAGGACTGTCCTGTATACTGAGTGTGGCAGGGCAGGAGGGCTGGGGAACACAGACCCACACCCACAAACGTTTGTCATTCCACCCTTTTTGTGCCTCATCTTATCCATAGGTGGAGAAAAAAAGTCGGAAAGGTACTGATGATGATAATTAGAATATGTTTCACTGACTATCCACAAAAACTCATCAACAAATCCTAAAATGTCCCTGTATACCTAACACACCAGTCCTGAAAGAGAGAGCCAGGAAGGGTCAGCTCTAGGATTAGTGGTGCGGTGTAGCTAGTCAGCTCGCATAATACCTAGCCCCTGACAGTGACCATTTGGTGACCACATTATGAGTGACCACATTACCCATCTGCCTAACTTACCTGCTTTGGCCAGGCATCCACAGTTTGTGTATATGGGAGAGATAGACATACAAACAGACAAAGATCAACAGCAGACAAAGTCAAAGAAAGACAGAATGAGAGTATGTCAAGGGAGGAAGGGATAGTCGCCATTTATCATGGCCAGAAAAGGAAATGGCGACTTCTTACTAGGGGGATTGACTTATAAAATTAAAGTATTAGGTTTTTACTTTATTCTGGCTTACATCGCCAATCTCAAAAAATGAGTGATTTATAAACTTTCACTTCAAACAGTACTCAGCCAGAGAGAAACACTCACGAATGTTGAAATATTAGTACAGTTAGCCTCTGAGTGAAAGAATGACCTTTGCCTCCAGACAATTTATTATTAACTGTGGAACTTAGTAATACTAAACCAGTTTCTTCCTGTTGCATCTCCTAGCTTGTGCATACGGCTTTATTAAGAATTAATATGAAAGAACTGGCTAAACTAGGAGTCGTGACTAATATTGAGAAAAATTGGTACAAGCTGTAAGCAAGCAAATTAAGTAAGAACAATATGGAGATGTGGAACACGATTTTACACTCAATCAAGTTCAAAAGAAAAGCCGTGAATTTATTGGTTACAACAGAATGAATGCTCATGTTACAGAGAAACCTAAGCAAATAAATTCACTCACTCATGCTCTCAAACTACCTAATACTCTTAACCCATACCACGCTGGCCCCCCTCCCCCCCCCCAAAAAAAAAAAAATGATACCCTCTATACCGGGTGATTTTGGATTTTTTTTTTTTTTGGCTAAATGAGCTTAATGCATCAATATAAGATCCCTGGCATTAATAAAAGTAATCATCAAAGCCAGAAAGTTGGTTGAATCGAGTCAGGTTGATGCCACTCTACCTCTGAAATCTTCGAGGTTACAGACTGAGCAGAGTGGCTGTGAGCCTGTGAAGACTCACTCGCCCTCTGTGCTCCTAAATCAGTGTTCTAAGCATAGCAGAGAAATGTCTGAATTTTGTGAGATATGATATTACCTTCCATTTTACTTCGGTTTCTTGCAATGACTTCTCAGTGCTACAGGATGTAAATTTACGTCACTGGCGTTTTTTAAGGGGACGTAGATCTACACTGCTAGCACGGAACTGGTTAAATATAAAAAAACAAAAAGAAAATACAGATAACTGGGGGGATATGGCATCACGGAGCTGCAAAAGTCTGTCTTTCACTGTGCTGTCCTGACCTGCTCTATTTCTAAAATCGAGTTGCAGAACTGTGATGGAACAAGGTGGTTCACTGTCTGAAGATACTGCTAACGAGGGGTTGGTCCACTGGTCACTGCCCTTTCACGCTGCTCTGACCACGTCCATCTTCTCACGACCGCTAATTTCCAACTAACTACAGTTAGTGGAGAGATATGGCACCGCGGAGGTGCAAGATGATTCGCAGATCGAGACACAAACAGGGGTCTCCGGGAATCTCTTCCCACACTGCTCACCGTACATCCTCCCACAGGAGCTGTCCCTCTCCAGCTGGTGAATTATCATGTCTGCAAGCTTGATACATGGGAAATGGGCAGGCTTCCTGCCCCGACAGTTGCAGGGGTGGACAAACGACATATACGTAATTTTCATGCAGTAAAGCATTAATGTCCTGCATAAGGACAATCACTCATGAAACACTGATAAATGTTTAGAAATACTGAGCCAATCACAGTGTAAATGAGTGGTTAGAGCTGATCAAAGTTTTCTGGGATTTCCCAACTGATGTTCGTAAGCTCCTATAAAAATACGATGATGTGAATTCGTGACATTACACCCCATCAAAATGAAATTTGACTGAAAAATTCTATACATATAAATATATACATATATATATCTATATATCTATCTATCTATATATCTATCTATCTATCTATCTATATATATATATATATATATATATATAAACATATATATATATCTATATCTATATCTATATATATATATATATATATATATATATATATATATATATATATATATATATATATATATATATATATATATATATATATATATATATATATATATATATATATATATGGTGAGGAATTGGAAAATGTGAGTACGTTTAAGTATTTGGGTAGTGTGATGAGTAAGGATGGAGGTTTGGAGGGTGAAGTGCTTGAAAGGGTACAGCAGGGAAGAAAGGTTGCTGGTTCCTTAAAAGCAGTGATAAGAAACAGGGAAGTGAGCATGGAAGTAAAAAAGTTACTACATGACAGTATTGTGATACCAACTCTAACGTACGGAAGTGAAGCTTGGACATTGTTGGAAGGACACAAGTCAAGAGTGAGAGCAGTGGAAATGAGTTATTTAAGAGGAGCCTGTGGAGTCACGTGGAGAGACAGGCTGACGAATGAGGATATAAAGGAGCGTTGTGGTGTGGATGTGGATGTGATAGGAAGCGTTGTGAGGAACACACTGAGGTGGTTTGGCCATGTGGAGAGGATGGAGGGTGAAAGATTGACGAAGAGAGTGTATGTGAGTGAGGTGGAGGGTGGAAGAGGGAGGGGGAGACCGAGGATGAGATGGAGGGATGGGGTGGAGAGGTATATGAGAGAGGGGGGTGTGAGGAGGGAGCAGGGCAGTGAAATGGCGGGGGACAGGGCGACTTGGAGGCGATTTGTTTGTGGCCACCCCAAACGGGATTGAGGCGTCTGGCAATAGATAGATATATATATATATATATATATATATATATATAAATATATATATATATATGTATATATATATATATATATATATATATATATATATATATATATATATATATATATATATATATATATATATATATATATATATATATATATATATATATATATATATATATATATATATATATATATATATATATATATATATATATATGTTTTAGATGTGGGGGCATTTTGTATCTGATCTCTGGTGACCTTGAGAGGTCATTGACCTCAGCATCACAGTTTCCACGTACCTGTTCCATTACTCTTCAGTAAAATGAAGAATATCTTTATCAAAATTGCATATTTGTTCTAATGAAGATGCTTACCAACCCTACGAAGTGTCTGTTTTTTTTTTCTGGTTTAAAGGACACCTAAATTTATTTTTTTTATACAAAAATTTTGTTCTGGTGTCAACATCTTTTTCCATATGAAGTTGTAGTATCACACATTTTACATAATAATTTTTAAAGCTGTTTAGTCATATTTAACAGTGTGTAATGAAGTGTGAATGATGAAGAACCAAATATCATTTCGCTGTTAGCTGTGGTATAGGAAGAAGGTGGATGGCAGACCACAAGGGCCACCCTGTTTCAATTATAAAATGAAGGTTAGGAGAAGTGAAAAGATATCTGAATAGTGCGTAAGTGTAAAGTCCTGGGGAACCATTTATTATGTTGGCATATGTGAATGTACTTAATGCCATTTTATAGAGGTGTATAATGTGCTAGTAGAGTTGTCATTTATCTCTACTTTTTGCATAAGCCCAGAGTATATGTAATGCTCGGCACCTCACTTTTTAGCTGACCTCAGCACCGCGCCCTAGTCGGCTCGGTGAGTGTACAGCATCAGAGGCCGTTTTACAGTGTTAAAGGGAGGTTGTATCGCTCTTACATATCTCTCGGGTCGCAGTTATAGTATTCTGTACCCAATAAAGAGAGATTTTATCTGCTCATTTCTGTCACCCTACGCTACCACTTAAAACAGACCAGCTTCCACCTTCTCGTGGCAGAAGACCTTTGGTGGGAAGTGTCGGGCAGTGACGGCGAGTAGCTGACGTGTACTACAGACAGTGTCGTCGATCCAACACGGTGGTCTAGTTATACTAAACAGCAGAACACTTAATATGTAGTCAACTGCTACTCCATAACGGCTACATTAAATTGGTGGCCAGCAGTCGACGATACATTTTATTGGTGCTAGCGATGGCACGATATTTAGTGCTAGCCGTGTACCGATATATTAAATTGGTGCTCAGTGCTGGGTTACGGCAAGTGCTAAAGGGATTTATGCTGTGAACCAGTAACCCTTGCAATCGCTCATTCCTGAAGGTGAAACAGAAAATCTTACTCTACTGTTGTAAGGGGACTAATTACCAGTGAGTTAAGTGGAGCAGGTAAACTGGAGTGGTGCATATTAATTCCTCCCATTATTCTGCCAGTGCGAGATTCCTATCTTAAGCACAAACTGGCAGTTATCTCACCCTGTGGTGTGCGAGATATCTCCATCTTCAAACGCAAACTGGCAAGAATCTCGCTCTTGTGTGTGAGAGGCGAGATAAGGGGAGTTCAAGCCAGTGCGGTGAGGAGTGGGTCAACTAGCGACTTCTAGCAACTAGAGGCGCGGACGGCCGAAGCGAGCCGAGGGAGACCGAAAGCGGCGGGCCTGGCGTGGTGCAGGCAAACCAGTCGCTTGCTAACTCCCACAGCGAGCGGGCTGCTGCGTATGGTTGGAGGAGTCTGGTGGAGTGTGGAACATGGAATGTGGAACATCATCCTGGACTTTCATATCTAGGTAGTGTCCATGCATAGTAAACCACACACACACACACACTTGAATCAACACACGTTAGTTAGTTGATGAGTGGAAATAAAGGTTTCTCAGAATTCCCTCGAAATAAATATACTTTCTGTAATTTATATGTGTCCCGTTCTGTCACTTACCATAACTATCCTTTTTTTATGTCAGTTTATCTTCCTGCAACTGGGAGGGGAATATTACTGACAAGGTTGGATGGATACAGTGAAAAAAAGTGGGGACGTAGAATTAGGGAAATAGAGATTAACCCCACTAGACTCAGCATTTTATGAGTGGGTTGATACATCAAATAAAAGTGCTCAGATTTATTAAATGAGTGAAGGACATATTGAGGATCAAGGTGATGAGGATATTTCTGAAGGACAGGATGAGGATTTGAACGTTTTGCATTTGCGTTCTGGTCATACTTATTCAACAGTCCCAGAGCAATCAGTTAGATCCAAAATGGCCACTAGTCTTGCTAAGGAGGGTAATCCTAGTGAGGAGACTGTGGAAGTTGAGACAACAACAGTACCTTTGGTCACTCAGGATATGCAAAATCCAGTCATTAGTGATAGTACTACAACCACTCACATACCTGTGTATACTTCAGATGTTTTCAGTACACCACAAGGTTTTGGACAGAATTTATTTTCTGTTCCTTATTCAAATGCATGGGGTATAAACACAGATGGTATTGGCATGCGAACCCAGAATCCTAATCAATGGGGCATGAATATTAATATTGACATGCAAACCCAGAATCCTAATCAATAGGGCATGAATACTAATATTGGCATGCAAACCCAGAATCCTAATCAATGGGGCATGAATACTAATATTGGCATGCAAACCCAGGGCCCTTATCCAAATACCTGGGGCATGACTAACAATATGGGCGTGCAAGGTCAGACTAACCCTCCTCCTTTGTGGCAGATACCTGTACCTAATCTGGCTACTGATATAGTACAGCAGCATCCTAACTGTACTGAAAGTCAGGCTTTGGCGAAGGCAGGCATATGCTATGTAGAAGCTAGCAAAGCCTTGCAAACTTCGGGCTGGAGAGACACAGCTACTAGTTCTCCACAGCAAAGGACCAAGGCTGTTAAGCCAGAGGTGAAAAGATGGTGTGTCATACATGGGCATTGTCCTTATGAAACGGACTGTTGCCCCTTTGTCATTGAAAAGAGGAAGAAACTAGGGAACCCAGCTAGTTCGGGGGAAGCTCAGGGCCGCGCGCAAAAGAAATTAAAATAGTACAATCCACCGATGCGTGTGTGGCTGCTATTACTAAGGTGGACTTATTATCTATTCCTTGGATCATAGGGAAAGGCCCAGCTGTCCCTGATCGTAGATACAGGGGCATGTACAAACATTATTTCTAGTAAAGCGCTGGAAAGACTTGAAAGTGAAATGCCTCTAACAAACTGGACATTATCACCACCTGATGTAATGTTGACAGGTGTGACAGGGAGTAGAATGAAGATTGTAAGCCAGGTGCCGTTGACATCGAGGGCAGATAAACAATCTCCTGTGTTACGTGCTACGTTTTATTTGGTTGAGGATTTTCCTCTGCCAGCTGATGGGCTGTTAGGCTTTGAGACCATGGAGGAGTATGATATAGTAATACACCCTCAAAGACATTCCATTTCCTTTAATGGGAAAGAGTTTGTAGGCCTTAATCCCTCAGCGACACGAACTGGAACTGGCATCCAATCAGGAGCCGTCCAACCAGTTGTGACCCCGACAAGTGAAGCGTCAAGGGAGTCCCCGGATGCACACGAAGCGGAGGGTATGGACTGGAAGAAAGTCAGGGCTATAGTGAGTGGTAATCACCACTTACCCAGTCAAACTGTCTGTAAAATTCCTGTCCGAGTACCTGACGTGTCGGTGGGAACTGATGTAGCATGCTTAACTGAGACTGTAAAACATAAGGCATTGCCGCTGGAATCGACTCTGACTAGCGTTGGCCAAGACCAGAAGACGCCCCTCTTCATCGCAAATATGAGTGGTGGCGCAGTTAAGCTCAGAGATGGTTGTTATATAGGCGACTTGATGTGCTATGGTGCCCCCATAAAGGAAGTCGACGACGTGCCGGTGATCTCTCCTGTAGTTACATCTCAAGCAAGGACTCAGTCGGAACCCGTACGTCTGGCTAAGGAAAAACAGCTGGAGCAATACGTGAAGGTCACGGATAATGTAGACCATAAAACACGACTCCTAGCCCTCCTTAGAGAATTTTCCGACGTAGTAGCACTTCCAGGAGAAGCGCTGGGTAGGACGGATAGGGTGAAGCATCATATTGGTTTGTGCCCTGGTACAAATCCAGTTTATGTGCCTGCATACCGTCTACCGCACAGCCAAAGGGAAGCAGTGGATGAGGAAGTTGAAAGGATGCTTCGTGATGACGTTATCCAGCCTTCCTCCTCGCCTTGGAATGCTCCACTCTTTCTAGTGCCTAAGAAGGACGGTGGTGTGAGACCTGTTGTGGATTTTCGGCAAGTGAACAAGGTAACAGTACCGGATCGTTACCCGATTCCGCATCTGCGAGACTTACTTCAATCATTAGGTAAGGGAAATACTGTGTTTACTTGTCTGGATCTAGCGTCAGGGTATTGGCAGGTGGAGCTGACTGAAGAGTCGCGTCCCATTACTGCTTTAAGCACTCACCGTGGGCACTTTGAATTTCTCCGGATGCCTTTTGGACTGAGTAATGCTCCTTTAACATTTCAGCGGATGATTAACCAATTGTTTGGCGAGATGTTAGGGCAAGACGTCTTAGCGTATCTAGATGACCTATTTTCCTACACCACAGAACAAGGATCAGATAAGATCGTTCCTAGGCCTCACTGGCTTTTATAGGAGTTTTGTCCACAGGTATGCCATCATAGCATCACCTTTAACGACGCTACTTAAGAAGGACGCTGCATGGAAATGGGGACCCTCGGAAGAGAAAAGCTTCAACAAGCTCAAACAAGCCATGTCAGAAGCACCCATATTAGCGTTTCCTAATTATCCTCAACCTTTCTATCTGTGCACGGATGCCTCAGGTCTGGGTCTGGGAGCGGTGTTACAGCAGAAGGATGAGCAAGGAAAGACACATACCATAGCGTATGCTAGTAGGGCATTAAGACCCCCAGAGAAGAACTATTCGACGACACATTTGGAGACATTAGCAGTCGTGTGGGCGTTAGGACATTTCCGGGGTATTATCTTTGGCTACCGGATAATTGTTTTAACTGACCATGCACCCATACGCGACTTGTTTAAAGGAAAAAAACTTGCACGGTAAGGTTGCGCGTTGGTTTGGCAAGGTAATGGAGTTTGATCCAGAGGTCAGATATTTACCAGGCCGTCAAAATGTCGTAGCCGACGCGTTGAGTAGAAACATTGCTGCTACCATAGCCGAGGATGTTGCTCTTGCTGAGTATTCCTCAGACACGGTAAAAGCGGAACAACGTAATGATGCGATGTGGTCTCAAGTCATCTATGCCTTGGAGTCTGGCGACAAGACTTGTCTACCTGAACTCCCAGTACCAATGACTCACTTCCATCTTCAACAGGGTCTTTTGTATAAGCAACCCCCAGGGAAGGACACTGCATATCAGTTGGTTGTTCCTGCTACCTTACAGCAAGCCGTGCTACAGTTAGTTCATGACGTACCTCAAGCGGGTCATCCCGGTCGCGATAGATGCATACGTGAGGCGAGAAAGAAATACTATTGGGCGACCATGAGGAAGGACATAGAAGCCCACGTCAGTCAATGTGTCAAATGCGCGGAAATACGAGGAACGACGGGACTTCCGACTCCCATCTTAGAGTATCCTCTACCGGAAAAACCCTGGGATACAGTCTCCATTGATCTCTTAGCGTTTGCCGAGAAGTCGTCAAGGTTCAAGTTACGTACTGGTGGCAGTGGACCATTTCTCACGATTCACTGTTTTAGCACCTTTACAGACGAAAACTTCAGAGGAGGTGGTGCACACTTTTGTGACTTCAGTGATTTGTCCATACTCTACACCTAAGGTATTGCTCAGCGATAATGGCAGTGAATTTCGTAACCAGGTGTTACAAGAAATCTGTCATATGTATGGAGTAAAGCAAGTTTTTGTAACGCCTTACGGTCCTAAGAGCAATGGCCTGGTGGAGAGAACAAACAGGAAGATACTGGAAGTCTTGAGACCAGTAATAACCTCAAATCACGAGGATAACTGGGAAGACTGGTTACCACATGTAGCGGCGACCATCAACTCCTCAGAAAATTCATCAACTGGGAAGTCTCCTCATTATATCCTTTATGGAGAAGAGAAAGTGTTACCCTACGAGTTGTTGGCTGGACCTCCTACTCCAGTATACAACGAAGAAGACTACGCAAAGGTACAGTTGTTGAAATTCCAACGTATACACAGTGAAGTACGGAAAAGATTAAAAGCCTTAAGAGCGGAGATGATGGCGAAACAACACAAAGGTAGTCAAGAAAAGACGTTACAGGCAGGCCAGAAGGTCATGATCCACAACCCTGAGAGAATTTCCAAGCTCAGACCTAAGTTCTGCGGACCATATACCGTTGTGGAACGAGTACGTGGAAATACTTATAGAATAAAGGATGAAGCTAATGGAACTCAGGAGGCAGTACATGCTGATAGGATCAAACTAGTAAGTCAAGAGCTAGGCCTATCGTCTGATGTGTTGTGCCCTCTGTCTTCGTCGCAGTCTATGTCGTCATCCGTACCTGTCCCTAACCAAGAGTATCGCAGCAAGCTACGATCCCACAACAAGAGTGATTAAGGGAGTATCTACTCTTGCAGAAAAATGTGGCTGTGGCTCATACTCCTCGTGCGTTGCTTGGGGTGGACCTATGGAACGACATCGGACATGGACACGACTGCGTTAATGCCAGGAGCACTGAAGAGCCCACTTGGAGAAGTCGTGGTAGTGGAAGATGCAGTATGCGTCTACTATCCAATGGAAGGCTATCTCCAAACGCCAGATATTGTCAAGGAGGTCTCCAATGGCTTGTCGATTCTCAGACAGCAACTGTTGGAAGTGGGAAAGATGTTTAATCGAAACTCACGATTGACAAACTCTGACACTGAAGCTTTGTTGAGCTTCAGACTAGGCATATAGACAGGCTCACCGACAGGCTCACTAACTTGCATGTAGCTTTACCTAACGTACACTCTGATCTTTCCAAGCATGTCCATGCACATACGAAGAGAGGACTTGTGGATTTTCTAACTCTTTGGTACGGCATTAGATAGGGATGTAGTGCAATTGGGTAGACAGATGCATGACTTGACACTGGCCGCTAAAGCCAATAATAGATTAATCATGCATGTGTATAAACAGTTAGATGAGTTCAGTAACAAAGCTAACGAGATAATTAGGACTACCAACCATCTAGTAGAGCTTGTGAACAACATCCAAATTAACCTACTAGCCCTAGCTAACTTGGTGTTATTCGCTGAGTACTTACATGCTCTCGACGAGTCAACCACTGCTTTGGAGAAGCATGCAGCCAATATGGTGGACGGCTTAATCGATGCAAGTTTGAACAGGGTTAATGCTTTATTGCTGCCTACTAATATACTAACAAATGCACTTGATATATTACCAAATGCACTTGATATAGCTATGTGGAAGCATGGACTTATGCCACTCTTTGATCTGAGTCAACTGGAATATTATTACCCATTGTTAGAGGCCCAGTTGACCCATGAAGGCATCCTGATATTGGTACCTATTAGGAATGCTGTAACATACCAGGCATGGCGGTTCATTTCCTTCCCTTTTGCTACTGCTAATAATGCACTTGTTGTTATTGAAGGGGGTCCAGAGGTGGTAGTTGTCTCAGATGACAAGAAATATGTAGCAGAAACGACTGTGGATGAATTTGAGAAGTGTAAGGCCTCATTTCTTGATCTCCATGTATGTCCTGCTTTCCATTTTGTCTTCGTACCATTAAAGGTAGAGGAGTGTAAGAGGGCCTTGTTGGACACAAATACTTCCTCTGCTCTGCAACGTTGCACCTTCCAACCCATTCAACTGAAGTCAGTTTTCCATGCTCATATTCATGCGAAACAGTACTTTTACTTTCCTGAGACAGAGGATGTAACTGTGATTTGTGCCTCACAGAATCAATTCCTTACAGTAAAGGGGTACTATATTGCACCTGATCTTTGTGAGTTACGCAGTAAAGAGATAGCAGTTCTGCCTAGTAAGCATCATCTAGCTTTGACAGTGAACTTCTCATCCCAGTTACGACCCTTTTTACCTTCATTCAATGTTACTTCCTTGAATGTGAACAGGCTGTCTCATGTATTAAAGGAGCTTACCTTCCTCTCCCTCCTGAACAGGACTGATTTAGAGCCTTATGTACTGTCCTATCTTCCTTCATACCTTTCTCCTTCCTATTTTGGTCGTGGCGTTGGTCTTCTACTTATTGTGGTCTTGTCCTGTGTTTGTGGTTTAGGCTACTATTTATGGCACCAATTAAGGAACCCACTGATACCACGTGTCCGTACTCGACGATTGCAAGTGGATGTTCCTGAATAGTTAGCTACCCTACACTCTGGTTAGGCTACACGGTAGTTAGGACAACAATGTCGACGAGGACGTCAATGGTGTGGCCGAGCAATGTTCTGGTGTCAACATCTTTTTCCATATGAAGTTGTAGTATCACACATTTTACTTAATAATTTTTAAAGCTGTTTAGTCATAATTAACAGTGTGTAATGAAGTGTGAATGATAAACAACCAAATATCATTTTGCTGTTAGCTGTGGTATAGGAAGAAGGTGGATGGCAGACCACAAGGGCCACCCTGTTTCAATTATAAAATGAAGGTTAGGAGAAGTGAAAAGATATCTGAATGGTGCGTAAGTGTAAAGTCCTGGGGAACCATTTATTATGTTGGCATATGTGAATGTACTTAATGCCATTTTATAGAGGTGTATAATGTGCTAGTAGAGTTGTCATTTATCTCTACTTTTTGCATAAGCCCAGAGTATATGTAATGCTCGGCACCTCACTTTTTAGCTGACCTCAGCACCGCGCCCTAGTCGGCTCGGTGAGTGTACAGCATCAGAGGCCGTTTTACAGTGTTAAAGGGAGGTTGTATCGCTCTTACATATCTCTCGGGTCGCAGTTATATTATTCTGTACCCAATAAAGAGAGATTTTATCTGCTCATTTCTGTCACCCTACGCTACCACTTAAAACAGACCAGCTTCCACCTTCTCGTGGCAGAGGACCTTTGGTGGGAAGTGTCGGGCAGTGACGGCGAGTAGCTGACGTGTACTACAGACAGTGTCGTCGATCCAACACGGTGATCTAGTTATACTAAACAGCAGAACACTTAATATGTAGTCAACTGCTACTCCATAACGGCTACATTAAATTGGTGGCCAGCAGTCGACGATACATTTTATTGGTGCTAGCGGTGGCACGATATTTAGTGCTAGCCGTGTACCGATACAATTTGACATTTTTGTTGAATGAACTAGAATAATGTGGTGTGTTCTTTTGCATTACCAGACAATCCCTCAGCATGCCTGAGTTAGCTCCTGGTACTGTGGTGTGGACTCTTCATATCAACTTGTAGTTGTCATGGTGAACCTGTTAGAACCCTAGATGTGGACACTAAACACCAAACCCTTCCTTTCTGTTTTTGGTGCCTGCATCTTTCTTTGCCACCATGTCAAAGTTCCATATATTGATTGATCCTACCCGCCTTCATCATCTAAGCAACCTAAGTCTCACTGCAGCACTAACTGGGAACTCTGTGCTCTTTGCCAAGTAGAAACTGGGGATGCTTTGCAATGCCCAGCCAGGCCAAGCAAGCCACCAGTAGGTAGCAGTTATATTTCTCTGGCCATGGATCTTCGTGATTTTCAGGAACTTCAAAAATGACCATCTGATCTGGACCTTTACAGGCTCGATGAAGGGAGTGGGGTAGAAACCACACTGATGAATGCCATGCCCAATGGCAAGGATCCTGTTATTTAAAATACGATTAAACAGTCAGACTTGACAAATCTCACTCCATGTATTCATGAGGAAGCAGACACATGCTTACTACTGCATGTGAGAGATGCTGTTCAGAAGGGTTGCAAGAGGGTGACTATTCATATCATAGACATTGATGTTGCTGTCTTGGCCGTAGCTATCTTCAGGAAGATTGAACTAGAGGGAATGTGGATAGCTTTTGGTGCAGGCAGCAGTTTCAAATACACTGGGGTTCATGAAATGGCTGGCAAGTTGGATCCAAGTATGTGTGCCACTCTCCCTTTTTTCCATGCATTCACGGGATGTGACAAAGTCTCTCCATTTGCTGGAAGAGGAAAGAAAACTGCATGGGAGACTTGGAAGGCTCTCCCAGAAGTGATTGAAGCGTTCAGTGAGTTCATACAGATGCCACGTGATGCAAATGAGAAGTCCATGTCACTGGTTGAGCATTTTGAGGTGCTGATGTACGACAGGACCAGCGACATCATGGAAGTGAATGAAGCAGAAAAGTAGCTTTTCACTCAGAATTGCAGAATGTCAGAGAACATCCCACCCACAAAGGCTGTGCTGGAGCAACACACCAAGGGGGCAACCTATCAGGCCAATATCTGGAACAATGCCTTGATACCTGATCCCAAGTTACCAAGCCCTTTTGATTTGAGGAGGGTGAAGGATGCAACAGGGTGGCAGCCATTGTGCAGCATCCTTCCAGAAGCATCATAGATCAGCTATGAACTTATCCACTGTGGTTGCAAGAAAGGGTGAGCCAGTCCTTGCAAGTGTAAAAAGGCTACACTCAAGTGCACTGCCCTGTGCTCATGTTCAGGAGACTAATAGTCTTACAGCAAACTTGTAGTGCCATTATTAGTCTGAATGATCAGTGTGAAAATTGCTCGGATTGTGATACAGGCATGAAACTTGGCACAAATGTCCTTCACATTATACCTACCAATTTCAAGGGTGGGGCCAATCAAAAATATAACTGTCTTAGCAATGGTTGCTAGGCGACAT
Organism: Coenobita brevimanus; assembly: GCF_032717465.1. NCBI lineage: Eukaryota > Metazoa > Arthropoda > Malacostraca > Decapoda > Coenobitidae > Coenobita > Coenobita brevimanus. The sequence continues at coordinate 25,760,693 of NC_137005.1, forward strand.
ATTTTCCTTGGTTACCAGCTATAAATATCACAATACTTGATTTATCTTTTGAAAAATAAATTCTTTTTGTTATGTCTTGCCTTTAACTTTGGATGGATTAAAAATTATATGTTTATCCGTTTTTGTCCCATATATTACGTGCGTTGTGGGAAAAATAATTATCTGAGCAATTTTTGCAGCAGTTCTTCAGATAATATTGAGTTGATGTCTGTAATTCTTATGTGCTTGATAACCTCTGTTATTTGCGTCTTGCATGATGTTACTAATTAATTTACTTGTTTCTTTTATTTTTCAGATCCTGCATGCATTGCTGTACAGTATAGTTGCTACAGTAGTTGGTGGTGGTTGTAGACTACATTTTGCTTGTGAGAACTAACTGTCTAAAATGGAAAATAAAACCACAAAAGCTGCCCAAGAAATAGACTGGACAAAATGTATTCTGTGTAAATTAGACACTAAAGAAACACTGGTCAATCCAACACCAGTTGGGTACAAAACATTGGCTGAGAATTTGAAACAATACAGCCTACAGCTCTCTCAACTAGTGATGTCTATGTTCCAGTCTCAGATGGAAGCATGATGTCCTTCTGTGATGGCATAGATGAAAAAATGCAGAAGGAACATGACTGGCTGAGACATGTCAGAGATACACTGGATCCCCTTGAAATTCCACCCAGCTGTAACATATGGGCCGCTTACCATGCCAGTCTTACACCAGAATCTGATATTCTTCCATCCATAAAAGCAATGCTGCCTCTGTTTGCTGAGGAGGCCAGTTCTCCATCGATGTTGCATCATGTTTTTGATGTTGTTCAGGCAGCTGTCCATTATGTCAGCCCTGGCCAGATTCCAGTCATAAGTGTTAACCAGCCTTTCTATGCAAAGATGAAACAGTTGCGGTGGTCTATGGATAGTCTTTATGGTGAGGACAGATTCATCCTGCTTCTTGGAGGACTTCATACAGAGATGACAGCCCACAAAGTCTTGGGAAATTTTTTGGAAGGCAATGGATGGGTGGAAGTTCTCCAAGAATCAGAGATTGCCACACCTGGAAATGCAGATTCATTCCTAAGAGCCTCCCACATCACCCGTACATCATGCCCACCAGGTGACTGCCTGTGCGTTGTGCATACGCCTGAAGAAAGCATATGATGGTTATGTTTTCAGTAGCCAGGATGATCCTCCAGACAGCTTGGAGCAATGGTGTGCACACAAGAAATGAGAGAGTCCACAATTTCTGTACTGGCTCATGTGTCTTGATCTGCAGCTGCTTGTCTTGGCATTTGTAAGGGCGCTATGCATGGGTGACTTTGATCTGTATGTTGACGCTCTGACTAAACATACACCCTGTTCTTTCAGCATGAATCATACCCATTACGCACGTTGGATGCCATTTCATCTGTGAGACATGACCAGTCTTGACAGAATCCACCCTACTGTGGCACGGGAGTTCAGGAATGGCAAGTTTGTGATTGCCAAGTCAAAGGGAAAATTTTCTCTTATCGCCATTGATCGTGGTCATGAACAGAACAAAGAAGAAGGAGGAATCATAGGCTTGACTCAGGATGATGATGCCCTTTTATGCTGGTCACTAGGTGGGCCAGAGTTGGTGCGTGTCATACCTGAGTTTGAGTCTTCCATGACTGGCAAAACAGATGCTGCAGGACAGACAGACCACCATGAACAATCTGAAGCAACACAGGAGCAATTTGATGAACAAGTAAGTGCACTGGTAGATGTGACTGATACCATGGGAAACCCATTTCAGGATTTGTTGAGGATGCATTACAAGGACATAACGGGCAAGGATTCAATTGATTGTCTCACTGGGATAGAATTACTGGGCAATGAACATTACACGCACTTTGTATATGAAAGGCTAAACTTAAACACAAAGCAAGCCTATCACAGCTTCCATCCCCAGAAACAAAATAGTCATCTTTCATGAACAAGCAAAAAGAACAAAGAAGGCACAGGACATAGTAAGTCTCCTGAAAATGGAGTCTTCTCTTCTTGCTAGGCTCTACATTGCCTGCCAGACCAGGGATGGGGATTTAGATAACTTCTCCCATGAAAATCACCCATATCCACCTTCCCTGTCACCCTATGGGCAGTTACGACTGAGGAAGAAGTCTGATTCAATGTGCTGCTTGGAGCAACACACACATGCTAGGTCTGAGACACGACCCCCGACTGAAGTCACCATCATGGATGGCTCTGCGATTGTGAATATGCTAAGGTAGAAAGGATGCAAAACCTTTGGTGAATTTGCCTTGAAGGTCTTTGTTCCTCACATCCACAGAGAACATGGTCTAGCACAACGTGTGGACATCGTCTAAGACCAATATGAACTCAAAAGTCTCATACCACAGACTAGAGAACAGCGAGCAATGGGCCAAACCCAAAGGCATCATTTAGATGTGTCAAGCCCAGTGCCAAAGAACTGGCAACATTTCCTTCGTGACGACAGCAACAAAGTTGAGCTCTTTAATCTTCTGAATAATGAAATGATGAGAGAACCAAGTGAGGAGAAGGTACTGGTGCTAACTGATGGTGAAAATGTACTCTGCAAACCTATGTGTGACACGACCAACTTAACACCATGCAATCATGAGGAAGCAGATTCTATGATGATGGTTCATGTGGCTGGTGCTGTTAACCCCTTGGGTACGCAATTCTCCAGCCTCGACTGCCCCCCAGGACGCAAAAACAGGCCTATTTTTTGACGTTCTCAAAGGTTAAAAGTTTTATGCCCAATTCATATAGCTTCAGTTTATACACCTGAAAACGCAAACCCCATCCTCCTAGACCCAATAGTTACCGAGCTATGGCCCGTCAAAGTTTATAATAGTTACCCATCACCACCCTGGCGAGAAAGAAAATACGCTGCTCGCACCCGTTTTCTTCACAAAAATACGTACCAAAATCACCAAAGTCAATTTTTTTTTGGTGTGTATTGATGTTATAAACCATTGTAATATGCCTAGGAAAAAATAAAATGGCGACAAACCCCCCCCAATAAATATGATAAATAGTAAAAATTATCCTCCCCTCCTCTCCCCTCCCCATACCTCCAATCCCCTCCCTCCCCTTCCCTTTCCTCCCCTTCTCTTCCCTCCCCTCCCCTTGTCAGGACTCCATATTATAAGTACAAATCATAACAGAAAGCATGATAGATAGATAGATAGATACACAGAGCACCAGACAAGGTGTGGGAACGGGATATTAGCTTGCAACTCTTTAAGTAAAGGAATGTTGATCATCCGCTGGAAACAGTACATACACACAGACATACAGTATTCTAGAAGCTTCCAGGACAGTAGAGCACACTTGACACGACCCGTGCTACACGAGAATGTAGGAATCTGAGCTCAGAAGGAGCCTGGCCATAGAACCGGCAGGTAGTGGAGAGAGCGAATAAGAAAAGGGGTTCAACTAGACTTACTTAGTATATTAAGTGTCTGTATAATACATACGCTGCTCAACTTAGACTTTCTCTGAAGATAATAAATCAAGATCAACTCCCTGTATTCATCTTTAACTCTTCCTGCTCTTCAATTACCAAAATAACTTTTACCAAAACTCAAGACTCACCTATTACAAGAATTAAGAGTTATATATATATATATGATATATATATATATATATATATATATATATATATATATATATATATATATATATAAATGTTGGCTACAAAGCTTCAACATTAAATGGTGGCAGTATCGATCGACTCTACATCTACGAAACATCATTTCTACAAAAGCAGCCAAAGCTGTCAGCTCCAGTTGTACAGCTGAATCTACATTACTTCTACAATCAAGCAAGCGAGTATACAATAAGAGGAACGAGCCTACGAGTCTACGAGTCTGCGAGCATATAGTAGCAACGACGAGTTACGAGGTAGGAAAACAAGCTCTACGATTAACTACAAATAACAAGTCTACAAGACAACTCTATAATCTTCTTCACACAAGTTCATGCAGCAGCAAGAATAAATAAAAAACAAAACAAGTAAAGGAAAAGAAAGACCAGAGCAACAAACACTAAAACCCCAACACTCTCTCCCCCCTACCTCCATTGCTGACGCAGAGGTCAAGACACACGGCAAAACACCAGGGCCACATTTATAACGCATCTTACTCATCTTTCCTCACTCAGGTTACTCATCGCTACTCAGTTACTCACCACAGTTACCAGTGTGGGATGCCGATGTCACCATGTGTATCTGCTGAGACGATGTCGCCATGCGTGTTTGCTGAGACAACGCCACGCCAGTCAACGTGTGACTGACACCAGGCACTTCTCACCCACTACTCATTACTCATTATTCACATAGCTCCTACTCATACTTATTTCCACAGCACTGAGTGGGAATTCGACGTTCTATGGTGAGGTTCGCCTGTGACTACATCTGTTAACCACTACATTCATCAGGCCATGGAATTTCCTGAGTAATATCGTCCAACAACACAGCCCTAGAATTATCGAGAAGAGATCTTCATTCAACTCTGCATTTATCTTCCGAGATCGACAGTTGCTTCGACACGCCTCTCTGATCTGTATCAAGTGGGTGTAATTATACTTACTCATTTCATCTCAGTTGTTAAATTAGGTAAAATCAACTCCTTTACTTATTTTTATATATACACTTATACACTCATTATCTATCATTTATTACAACTCATTTACTCATCTATTTAGTTAGGACATAAACAAAAGACGTATTTCATAACACCATACCTTAGCAACATGAATTCTTTTTAGCTAAGTGATATGACAGGAATATTTTCTCCCCCACCCGTGTTAATACCAGATGATACACAGCTAGCGCCCACTGCAGATACACAATTAGGAGAGCACCAAGGCAACACGCCCATCCTACAAAATTCACCACAAACTAAACATAAAGAAACAAATACGTTAGTTCTAGATGATGATGAGTGGCAAACCTCCTCTGATGTAGCGAGTGAGGACTTTGTCTCTGACTTGCATACCTATGAAAATATACTTAACAGGGTTCATCGTTCAGGGAAAATCTATTCCACTATTCCCTCACACAACGATAAACAAGTCCAAGTTAAATTAACAGAGCAACCAGTGAAAATGAACACCACAGATCAAGCTCGGATATTCGTTTATCATGAGGATAAAACTGCCCCGAAATTCTCTGGCACAGAAAAAGATTGCACTGACGTCATTTTATTGGTCAATCAGTGCGAGCAGATCTTCATTAAGAGGCATATTAAAGATGAACAAGAGAAAATTGCTATTTTTTCATCTTGGATTAGTCAGGAAAGATGTCCAGCAGGAGACTTACTAAGGTCAGATAAGTTCCTCAAGGCTAAGACATATGATGAATTTAAAACTGAATTTTTGAAGATATTTTCTGGAGGTATGAACTTCTTGCCAGGTATAATCTCAGAATTACATAAGACTGTAGATCTTGTAAGGGAGCACACTACAAATCATGTGCTCAGTGAAATAACTGCTGATGTCTCCACGATCAAAAGAACATAATTAGTTACCTTAGAAAACTCAAACTGGATAACAGGAGTTGGAAAGATGTCCCCAGACCTCGTCGTGGACATCATTGGTTATGTAGCTGCCTTGTGTAAATTACCTAATAGGACCCTTAAGATCTCCAAGATGATCACGTACACTCCAGGTATATGCTTACTAGACTTAATGAACGAGGTAGAGATGCAGTGTAGCAAAGCAGGGATGATCGAAACACAACCACATTCTATTAGGATGTGAGTACCTGAGACAGTATCAGCTGTGAAAACAGCTACAACTACCTCAAACAGAGAACAAAATCGATCGCGAACCGAAAGCAGGCAGAGCAACAACTAAACGTGTCAAGGGTCTGATCACAAACACCAGGCTACAGGCAGTTTCATAAGTTTCCACGCAGCCTGAGCAGATCTCGCGCCACAGACACCACTAAATATGGGAAGTCACCTCGTAGATCACAGTCAAGAGATACTCGTAGGTCCATTCAGTGTCATTATTGTGCATAACCAGGACACACTAGGAATGAATGCTTCATCAGAACAAAAGAGGATAGACAAAAGACACAAGGATTTGGTCCCTTCTGTAGACATCATCGGTGCGAAGGGCACTGGACCAGTAACTGCAAAACAGAAGAAAATTTAGTGTCTATGTTCAAATCGGGGGAAGACCAAGTCATGACAAAAAACGAACAATCGTAAAGAAGAGCAAGTCTGAAATTCACATCGGACGCATGTTGGGAAATGAGTGTATCTTGATAACAGCTGTATGTGAGGATCAAACTGTTTCCTTACTTTTAGACACAGGCTCTCCAGTGAACTTAATAACACAAGAATAGATAAATAGAATTTTTAGAAATAAGAAGAAAGTAACTTTTCTGGAAGAATCTGATTTAGACTTATATACAGTAGATGGAAAACAAATCACAGTATAAGGTATGATACGGTTAAACATCAGTTTCACAGAGACTACAAGACCAATCTCTGCATTTTTCTATATTGTTGAAAACTTAGCAATTAAAGCTCATAGGTTACTGGGCTTAAGATGCATGAGAACAGAGAAAATCCCACAGATGAATGATGAATTCATAGAGGAAATACCATCAGAGCCCTCACCGATTAGTAAAAGAGAACCAAAAAGAATTGATAATATTAAAAGCTTAAACAAACATACACAAACAGATCAGTGTATAGATCCACTCCCCCCCCCCCAACCTCCAGGACTAGACACCCAGGGAACGATACTGATTTATCAGTTTTTCCCTCCCATCTCACCAATGATTTAGTTATACCACCTGACTCCTATATGAAAGTTACCATAAAGAGCATATTACGGAATATTACTGTTCTTGTCTTAGAAGAATTATGTAAAGTAAAGGGATTGTCAGTAGAAAATGCATTGTCAGATGAACGACGAGGGGCAAACTCAGATATTTAAAATTAATTATATGAATGGGGAAGTACAGTTGAAAAAGGGGACTTGCATAGTTAATACTGAAAAATGTCCCGCCCCTGTGAAGGAAAAGGTTGTAGCTGGGGTGACAAGTGAGATAAAATCTACGGATAGAGAAAGCATAAAAAAGAGAATTTAATTCACTCAGGTGAATTTGATGAAAATGATTTGTTAACCCTGTTGGAAACACACAGGGACACCGTAACATTACCCTGAGAACAATTAGGGTGTACTAACCTGATTAATCACAAGATTAATGAGCACCCAGATACACCACCAATTTTCGTACCGGCCTACTGGATCCCACAATCTCAACGTACACTCGCAAACCAGTATGTCGATGAAATGTTAAAACTTGGAATTAATGAGCCATCAGTCTCCCCGTGGAATACCCCATTATTCTTCATGCCCAAACAAAATGGAGAAATGCGTGCGGTAGTAGATTACTGTAAACTAAACAATCACACAATACCAGACTGATTACCTATGCCATTGCTAAGCGACATCCTACAGAATATTGGACCAGAAAATAGTGTATTTTCCACGATCGATCTGCTAAGTGGTTATTATCAAATTCCTGTTGAACAGGAGTCACGTAAATACACTGCCTTTTCCACAAATAGAGGACACTATCAGTATAGAAGGATGCCCATGGGACTGAGGACAACCCCGGGCACATTACAGCGTCTTATGAATTACGTATTGTCCGGACAAGGAATATTTGTTTATCCTGACGATGTTATAATCGCAACGAAAGATATCACAGAACATCTCAAGAAATTAGACCTACTCTTACAAAAACTTGGTGATGCTGGTTTAAAAATTAAGCTTTCTAAATGCAAATTATTCTTTAAGGAAATAAATTTCTTGGGCCACAAATCAAGCTCTAATGGTTTTTCACACCACTGAAGACAAAATACAAGCAGTGCGAGACTTTCCTGAACCCACTACGACTGACGAAGTTAGACAATTTTTAGGTCTAGCTGGGTACTATAGGTCATTCGTACAACAATTCTCTCATATAGCCTTTCCTCTATTCCAACTACTCAAAAAAGATGCTATATTCCAATGGGAAGAAGAACAAAAACAAGCATTTAACAAATTAAAAATTAAACAAACAAATGCACCTTGTTTGGCATATCTGGATTTCACAAAATTATTTATTATCTGTACAGACGCATCAGTTAAAGGATTAGGGGCTATACTGATGCAAGAAGATAAAAGAGGACAGAATCAACCAATTGCATTTGCCAGCAGACAAATAAAAGGTGCAGAGAAATATTATTACGCTACAGACTTAGAGGCACTTGCAGTGGTTTTTGCATTACAAATGTTTCGAGATTTGGTATATGGTTACGAAATACACTTATTCACCGACCATAAACCGCTAGTGGGTATGTTTAAAGACAAAATCCTCTCTGGGAGGAGAGCAAGATGGAAATGTACAGTCGAAAACTACAATGTACATACTCATTATATAAAAGGTAAAATGAATCTAGTAGCTGACGCATTATCTAGGAACCCGAACACAATTCAGGTCGCGGCATTAGATCTCAAAGGAGACATCCCAAACCACGATGATATCGCAAAAACACAAAGACTTGATCCAATATGGTCTAAAGTTATATACAATTTAGAAAGTGGAGATGACATACAATTACCCAAACTACATGTACCACTCGAACAATTCACAATAGTCAATAATACTTTATACAAGATCAACCCAGGACAACCAAAACGCCAAAGAAATACTAACCAATTGGTAGTACCTAATGACATGATACCCCAAGTATTACGAACGATACGTGATAGCCCACATGCAGGACATCCTGGAAAAGATAGGACATTCAGACAAGCCCAGTTGTTATATTACTGGCCATCATTACGAAAAGATATAAACAATCATATAGACAGATGCAAATCATGTGCAAAACACAAAGGATACACAATTTCACCGGCACTGATGGGTAATTACCCTGTACCACATCAACCATGGGACACTGTCGTGGTTGATTTACTCAAGATGCCATTATCATACAATAATAACCAATACCTATTAGTAGCAACGGATCATTTTTCCCGTTATGTAATATTAGCCCCAATTAAAGATATAACACCAGCGAGAGTAGCAAAGGCAATAATAGATAATGTAATATGTCGCTTTACTACTCCAAAGGTACTAATAAGTGATAATGGAAGAGAATTTAATTCTGATATCTTACAAGAAATATGTAAACAATACAATATCAAAAAGGTTAACGTTTTAGCCTATCACCCAGCATCTAATGGGTTAGTAGAGAGACAAAACAAAAAAGTAATAGATGTGCTACGACACATTCTCAATGAAAATTATGCAAGCTGGGATGATTGGATTCCCAGAGTAGAAGCCTCAGTTAATGGATCTATAAATAAATCCATAGGTGACACACCACACTTCATTATATATGGGACAGATAAAAAACTACCATATGAGCTCCTAGAAGGTGACAGCATGCCTATATACAACTACGATGATTACTCTAAACTCCGTTTACGTGAAATCCAGGACATACACAAAAGATTAAAAAAACAATTAACGATGTCCAAGGAAGAAATGACGGAGGCATTTAATAAAAAGGCAAGAGATTCGCCTATCAGCCTAGGAGACATTGTCTATGGTATCATTCATACGGGAGACAATAAATTATCCCCAAAATTTGAGGGCCAATACAGAGTAATTAACATAAAAGCAAACAAAGTTTTAATTAAGTCACTGTCAAGTGGCGAAGAGAAACAAGTTCATAATGACCATTTAAAACGAGTTTCAAGAGAACTATCCAGTAATTATTCAGCCTCGGATACCACCGAACAACCGAACGTAACTCATGAAACCAATCAAGAAAACAGCAATAATTACAAAAATAAATTAAGGTCATATACCAATCAAACATAGGTGCAACTGTTCCAATAAAATCTACAGTACATCATTTACGAGATTTAAATATCGATTTAAACTCCTTCTATGAATGAAATAACAATCAAGTTATTGTTCTACGTTAGTCAACCGTAACGCACATCATCACTATCATCAACCACAGCATGACCATATTAGAAAATTAATAGATTTTTTTTGTCGGTAGGTACCGATGAAGGGACTTATGCAATGGATTCTCCTCTACATAGCAAGAGGATATGCACACTTAGACCCCCAACACATAGTACGGCAAGGATGCCTCATAGCTCCAACGGCCACGACGTCAATCGTAAAAGATGTCATGAGTACTGAAATAAGTCTGGAATACTTATATGAATTACCTTCTTACCTAGAAAATATTGCAAGACCCATGAGAACCCTGGAATTCATAATAGGAGGCTATGTTCCACAAGCACATAACACAATCACGCTTGTTCTAATGCTGTCCGTAAAAAGGAGACGGCCTACAAAAGGTACCGGAACCAACCCACCCCTGAATCACATCATCTTTACGTTTCTGCCCGGAATCGTGCTAAGTCTGTTCTTCGCTCTGCTAAAAATAATTTCATCCGTACTAAATGCTCTCAACTCTCCAACTCGAATTCTTCCCGCTCCTTCTGGCACCTTGCCAAAAACCTTTCTAACAACTTTACCTCATCATCCTTCCCTCCTCTTTTCTACTCTGATGGTTCTGTAGCTATTTCTTCTACTGATAAAGCAGATCTCTTCGCACAGACTTTCTCCTCCAATTCCACCTTAGACGATTCCGGTGCTGTTCCTTCATCACTTCCCCCTCTGACTTCCTCATGGCTGACATTAAAATTTCTTCAGCTGATGTATTTTCTGCCACCGCTGGCCTCAGTACTAACAAGGCATATGGGCCTGATGGGGTCCCTCCTGTTGTTCTCAAGAACTGTGCATCTGTGCTTTCACCCTGCCTAGGCAAACTCTTTCGCCTTTGTCTGTCAACTTGTACCTTTCCTTCTTGCTGGAAGTTTGCTCTCATTCAGCCAGTCCTAAAGAAGGGTGACCACTCCCAACCCTCCAACTATCGTCCAATTGCTTTAACGTCCTGTATTTCAAAAGTTTTCGAGTCAATTCTCAATAGAAAAATTTTAAGGCATCTTTCCTATCACAACCTTCTTTCCGATCGTCAGTACGGGTTCCGTCAGGGACGCTCCACTGGCGATCTTCTCACCTACCTTTCAGACTCCTGGTCATCCTCCTTTCGGGACTTTGGTGAAAGCTTTGCCATTGCACTTGACATCTCAAAGGCTTTCGATCGAGTCTGGCATAAATCTTTAATTTCCAAACTCCCTCTTACGGTTTCTATCCTTCTATCTGTGCCTTCATTGCTAGCTTCCTTTCTGGTCTTTCTATAGCGCTGTTGTAGACGGCCATCGTTCTTCTCCTAGATCTATCAACAGTGGTGTTCCTCAGGGCTCTGTCCTATCACCAACTCTCTTCCTTTTATTCATCAATGATCTTCTAAGCTGTACATCTAACCCTATCCACTCATACGCTGATGACTCCACCCTTCACCTTTCCATTCGGTTCCCGCAATGCCCATCTCAACAGTTACTTCAACAAACAAGGGGTGAGGCTATGGTACACCTAATGTCTGACTTGGCTCGTATCTCTGACTGGGGTAAAAATAATATGGTTGTTTTTAATGCATCTAAGACACAGTTCTTACACCTATCAACACGACAAAATCTTCCACAGGTATACCCACTAATGTTTAATAATATTCAGCTTAATCCTGCATCATCCTTGAACATGCTTGGGGTTTCATTTACTCGGGACTTATCTTGGAAAGATCATATTACATCTCTTGTAAAATCTGCTTACAAGAGATTGGGTGTGCAAAGCCGACTCCGCACTTTCTTTACCCCTGCACAATTGTTGACTCTATACAGGGGTTTTATCCACCCCTGTGTGGAGTACAACTCTCATGTGTGGGGAGGCTCCCCACATACAGCTCTTCTCAATAGGGTGGAGTCAAAGGCTTTTCATCTCATTAACTCTTCTCCTCCTTCTGACTCCCTTCAACCTCTGTCTCTTCGCCGCACTGTTGCATCTTTATCTCTTTTCTATCGCTACTTTAATGGTCACTGCTCCTCTGAATTGTCTGCTTGCATTCCTCCACCTCTACGACGGGCACGTAGCACCCGTCTGGCAGCAAACTCTCATCCCTTTTCTGTCCAACTGTCTAATGCAAGAGTTAACTGTTGCTCCCAGTCTTTCATTTATGCAACAGGTCAACTCTGGAACTGTCTCCCTCTGTATTTGCTGCTGCCTATGATCTTCAGTCTTTCAAACGCAGTGTGTCCAGGCATCTCAAAATGATGGGATCTTGAATTTGGCTCTCTGTTGTATTTTGTTTTTCTCTTGGAGGGAACTGTTACTGCGGGCTCATGGCCTTTGGTTCCTTCTTCCTTGCATAAAAAAAAAAAAAAAAGGAAATGGATTAAATAGTGAAGTTAGCGAAATGGAAAATAGAACAGGCTAAGTCAACTATGCTCATCATGATCTAAGATCTCCCATCTCATGGAACGGAGGTATTGAGCGACGAGTACAACATCACACGCACTTGCCAAAAGCGCGGTTGTTCGACCTGGGTGGTCCAGTTCTTGGGAACATCTTTGGACTGGCTACAGAGGAAGACCTTCAAGAAATAAACAACAAATTTAATAAAATAGGTGAGGTACTAACATACCAAGATAAATTCATTGCAGGACATAACTCAGCAACGAAGACAATCGTGAAAAATCTGAAAAAGGCGGAAAACATAGCTCTCGAAAGTGTAGATAAAATAAATGACACGGAAGGTAACATAACACTTTTCCAACACTTCTCCATCATCACGGAACACATTGACACAATTCTACTCCAATTAGGCAACACTAGAGTTCGTTACAGGGCACTTATGCAAGGAATTTCGAATGCCGGTGATGGCAAGATCACGATTGACTTACTTCCAGTTCATGAGCTACGTCAGATAATTAGTAAAGGCATACATGAGCATAAATTGAAGCCTTTGTTCCGAAGTAGGGAATTCATGCAATATTATCCATATTTAGAAGCAACACTAACACCAACATCAGTAGTAGTTCATGTACCATTCATAACTGACGACCTGTTCACAGTATACGAAATACACCCCTTCCCTTCTAAGGATAATAACACTTTGGTCATCATCAACATCAACACAGACACCGAACTCATCATGGTCTCCAAGAGACGGAACACTGTCACTTTCGCAAGTGAATCAACGATTGAACGAAAGTGCCGCACATCCTTACATGCTGTTCACCTTTGTCCTGCCTACATTTTCATGTTTCAGCCTACTGATACAGTCCCTTGTGAAATGGCTATCATCAGAAATAACAATATTCATAATCACTGCAACTTCACTTTTGCTCCAGATAAGCTTGTACACCATCAATGCATCGGACAGTCACATTTGTTTTTATTTCACTCATAACACATCAGTTTACATAGTCTGTCCAGATATACCACCATCTCATACTTCAGCATCAGGATTATACATAGCACCAGACTAGTGTGCGGTATTTACACCATCCATGTCCACTTTAACCACTATCAATCACTACGCCATCCTCAATCATACACACAAACATTTCCACCCATTGATTAATATGGACCTAAACATGAGCACAAATATTAAATTGACTTCACCAAAGTTTGAAACTATGCATCTGATCTATGGAACAATGAAGCCCTGGGAAGATTTGAGTTTGAGTATGTTCAGCCCATATTATGTGTATAGCCCAGCACCTACTGTCTTTATAATCTTCTGCATTGTATTTGCAGTACTTCTGTTCGCAATGCACAGAATGCATGCAAGAATTGCAAATGTGGAGTCAGTATTTAGTGGGGGTAGAATTAACATCCAAATTAACCCCCCTGAATGAAGTGTACATATATTGCATATAGTATTAATTTTATTAATAAAAAAACAAAGGAAGAAGAATGACACATGATACAGAAGTATACCAGTATCATCATCTCTATATGAATGTCACAAATCAATTCGCGACATTTCCCTTTTGTGAGAAGCCACGAACTATTAGTGGAAAACTCACTGTGTATCGCTCAGCTAACCGTTTCTCCCTCCATTTCGGGGTATACTTTCCAAAACATTCGTCACTGTTTTCAAAAGTGACCGTTTTAATGCACTTCACTAAGTGCTGTACTGAGCGATACTATTGTTCTTTATTGTTCGCCCCTGCTTGCCTCTGACCGTTAGAAAATGTGGCCTACTGCTCCCTTTTGTTCCCACGACTTACTCAGTCTAGTTGTTGCTTTGACGGAGAGAGGTCCTGTGCTCCAGAAGTGCGAGAGAAGCGGTCGCTAGCACCCAGACTCCACTGAGACAGTTATCCAGTACTTCCATCCTTAGTTCAGCTTCGGGTGATACAAAGCATTCATCGACTACAGTATTTCCTTTTTGTATTTTGTAGTCTTAAGAGTTTAGTTAAGGTGTTTTTTCCTAGGCGTAAGTATTTAGCTTTTGTGTGAGTGAGTGAGTGCGGTCTCATTGATTTGATTTGAAATGTAACGTTAAATTTATTTTTTTGTAATCAATAAATTTAACAGTTCTTTTCCTTGAGCTTAATGTAAAGTAAAATCTTGTTTCATTTCTCCAAATTAAGCTTATTTCCCACATAGCTCCTAGCTCGCATAGACGTTTTACTATTCATAACTGGTACTTAGACCAGTCTTGTTGTATTAACTTAAAATCCGTTGTGCCAGATAGGAGTTAAGCATCAGCAAGGACCTGTTATTATTATTAGTATTAGTTATTTATTGTCAGGGGTGAAGTAACTTTCTCCAGAGGCTAACAGTACTAATTCAGCATTTGTGAGTAATTAGTGTCTGCTGTGTACTGTTGAGAAAGTTTATAAATTCTCGTTCTGAGAGAATCGTGCACAAGCCAGCGTAAAGTAATCGTTGCTTGATGTAGCAAGACAATCATTGTCTCTGCTCTTCAATATTATTGAATATTTTTATCAATTAAATAATATTTAAGCATTTATTTAAAAAAAACAGTGATATTTCAAAAACACCGTGACAATTGGCGACCTCATTCCAGGATATTAACTCCTAGCTCTAAAGCTATTCACGAGATAGTGCTCACTCGTTCATATTTAGGAATTTATCATTAAAGTTTATAGGCACAAGTTTACTGGTGGTTACCGTTGATTTAGCAAGTGAATTTTTGCTTTATTAATCAATAGAGTACTTAACTCTAGTTTATTCTTGGTAACGCCAGACGATTTTATTCGCTCCTGGGTAGCCGCCGTACCCATTGTGTTAATTATTGAGAGTTCTTAGTTATTCGCATTTTTGCTTTAATCTTTGCCAGTTAACTAGATAAGACTGGTCACCACTAGCTTGTGTCTGCACTCTTTACTTGTGTCATTAGCATTCGTTTGCGAAGCAGTCAGTACACATTTTCGGTTTACTTAATAAATTAGCACCATGGCTACCACTGTATTTTTACAGGAAGCCAAAGAAATGGGTCTTTCGGACCCAACCGAAATTAAAGAGTATATACTCTCACGGCATAATCAGGAGCAGCAGCGCGAGAATGATGCCCGTGAAGAGCAAGATTCAGCGTGAATACGAGCGAGAACAGCGTGAGGAACGCGAAAAGGAACACGAACACGAGCAGAAACAACGCGAGCTCGAGTTAGAAAAAGAGCGGGAACAACGCGAATACGAGCGTGAACAACAAGACAGAGAACGAGAACACGAACGTGCCGAGCGAGAAGCACGCGAGAGACATGAACTTGAAGTGCTGAAGCTCAAGCGAGATTCCTTGGCTTCAGACACGTCTGGTGCGTTGGTCAAAGCTCCACGAGCGTTCTCCCTGCACATGTCCTGGCGACCCCACGCATCAAGCTTCCTTCATACAAGGAAAGCGAGCGAATCGAGCCGTACATATCTCGTTTTGAGGACATGGCAGACATGTATCAACTGGATGAGGCAGCTAAGCGGCTTCAGTTTCTTAGCCTATTTGAGGGTCCTGCCCTCGATATTCTCCACAGAATTCGTGGAGACAATCTCACATATGAGATGATGAAAGCTGCACTCATTAAGGCATATGGTCTCACAGTAGACGACGCCAAAGTTCAGTTCATGCAAGCTCATCTCCAAGACAAGGAGACAGCTGTTCAGTTCCTTGATCGTCTCACAGCTTACTTAAATGAGTGGATGAGGAAAGATGAAACTCCTTCCATGCGTGAGGGGATAATTGACCTTATGCTGCGTACACAGCTAGAGAGGTCGTGGCCTGCTGAGCTCATAGCACAGCTTAAGATCTGCCAGGTGAAAGATGCCAGCCAAATGGCAGAGAAGGCCGACGCATTCTTTACTGCATACGGGTATCAAACTCGCAAGCAGCAAAACACCTGGAACAGAAAACCTGATAAATCTGGGAAATCGTCTCAGACTGAACCCCAGCAACAAGGCCATTCTCAGAGTAATGGCCAAGGTCCAAAACCGCAGTGGAAGGACCAGGGGCAAAACACTCAGAAACCTGAGTGGAATTGGTACAACAAGTACCCTAACCAGCAGCAGTATCAGCCACGCAACCGACCGTCGGGACAAACTTTTTCACCACCAGCTCAAAAGAGGCAGGAAGCAAATGCAGCCTTCATTCCTCAGCAGCAGCACGGTGGTCACGTCCCTACCAGTGTGGGTACTTCCCCACAGTTCACTAGTCCCACAGTGACAGTGAACCCCCCTCCACAGATGGCCAATGCTCCATCTTCCCAATATAACCCTCAAGGCACAATGTTTGCCGCATCAGTTCAGCAGCCTCATGAGTGGCTAGCTGCTTCCTCCACAGGCCCTCCCACAGGTGACAGTACCTTCCTTGTTCAGCCAGGGTTTGTGGGAGGCATTCCTGTGAAGGTCCTGAGAGACAATGGTTCCTCAGGTTGCTCTGTTAAGCAGAGTTTAGTTCGGCCTGAGCAGTATACAGGTTGACAGATCCATGCAAACCTTATTGATGGATCAGTGAGATTGTTCCCTGAGGCATGTATCCAGGTGGCATCTCCATTTTATACTGGTACGACACTTGCAGTTGTCATGCCAGAACCTTTATTTGACCTCATCATTGGAAATATTAATGGAGTCATCGGAGCAACTATGGATAGTTGCTCCGATGACGCTACTCAGACTTCGGCTGCTGCGGTAACACGAGCCATGGCTGAGGCTCCAGACTGTGTCACCCCAGTGATCATTGAATCGCCGCAAGATCTGATGTGTAGTCAACTTGTTGTACAAGAACAACATTCTGACCCGACACTTGCTACCGTGCGGAACAAACAAAAGGGTCGAGTGATTAAGTATTCACGGGGAGGTCGAGCCAAGTTCCTTCGTAAACAAGGACGGCTCTACCGTGAGTCACGAACACCCGAGGGCAAGGTTCGACTGCAGTTTGTCGTTCCTGCAAAGTACCGCCACGCAGTGTTAGAATGGGGTCATTGTTCAGCCTCAGGAGGTCACATGGGCAAAAGGAAGACCCAGGGCCGTATCCGAGCTGACTTTTTCTGGCCAGGGATGGGACGAGACATAGATAGTTTTGTCCATTCCTGCAGTGTGTGTCAAAGTAACACCACTGATCAGGGACACGTCCTTCCTGTGCCGTTTATAACCACACCTGTAATCTCTGAGTCAGTTGAGAGACAGGGTAAGGGTGAAGTGGGTGCAGACCAGATGTCTCGCCCATTGGCCCCACAGGACACAGCATGTCCAGGGCTTGTACATACATATTATGTACCGTAGGTACGGGGGAAGTTGAGAGGCTACTCGAGGCTATGGAAGACCCGAGTTTGCACAAGGATTCTCAGCTTCCCGGTACTAATATAAGTACCATAGGTTAAGGGGGAAGTTCTAGAGAGAACTCCGCAGAGGCGACTCGAGGCTATGGAAGACCCGAGTTTGCACAAGGATTCTCAGCTCCCCGATACTAATATAAGCACTGTGGGTTAAGGGGGAAGTTCGAGAGAGAACTCCGCAGAGGCGACTCGAGGCTATGGAAGACCCGAGTTTGCACAAGGATTCTCAGCTCCCCGATACTAATATAAGTACTGTAGGTTAAGGGGGAAGTTCGAGAGAGAAATCCGCAGAGGCGACTCGAGGCTATGGAAGACCCGAGTTTGCACAAGGATTCTCAGCTCACCGATATTAATATAAGTACTGTAGGTTAAGGCACAGGTTGAGGACCCGTGTGCAGTTCGAGGCTATGGAAGACCCGAGTTTGCACAAGGATTCTCAACTTGCCGACACTAATCGTGTGCTAAAATTAATGGCGACCTCGAGTGTACTTTTCGTAGCATGTACTGATTGCTAGGCAGAGAGAGTAATTGTAACGTAATAAGAATTTTGTCTCATTGACACTTTTGATGCTCCACCTTAATTGGTTTTGCAGGTTCAGCAATGGGTGTAGCAGTTTTGCTGTTCGGACCAGCTGATCGTCTGCCGCACGCTGCCGCCTCTTCTCCTCTGCCTTCGTCGTCGCCATATTATTATTTACTGTGTCATTTTACACGTAGGTACAGTTACACTACAACTGTCACACCTACACCGTGTATTACATACACCACGCTACACAACAATTAGTTGTCAGTGTAAATGTAGCGACTTTTTGCTCAGTTTGACCTGAGTACAGGATTTTCACCGTCGTCACGGAGTTTTTCTCTCAAGCTTGCTTCTATTAACGTAAATACGAGGTTTTTTCGCTCACTGGCGACTGTGACTTTCTCCTGTAGCAGGATAGTACACACACCACAGTGTGAATCTTGTGTGACTGAGTTAAGATGTGTACATATATATATATATATATCCACAAATTTTTTCCCATAAGGAAAAAATTTGATTTTGTAAGGGCGTAATGTCACGAATCAATTCGTGACATTTCCCTTTTGTGAGAAGCCACGAACTATTAGTGGAAAACTCACTGTGTATCACTCAGCTAACCGTTTCTCCCTCCATTTCGGGGTATACTTTCCAAAACATTCGTCACTGTTCTCAAAAGTGACCGATTTAATGCACTTCACTAAGTGCTGTACTGAGCGATACTATTGTTCTTTATTGTTCGCCCCTGCTTGCCTCTGACCGTTAGAAAATGCGGCCTACTGCTCCCTTTTGTTCCCACGACTTACTCAGTCTAGTTGTTGCTTTGACGGAGAGAGGTCCTGTGCTCCAGAAGTGCGAGAGAAGCGGTCGCTAGCACCCAGACTCCACTGAGACAGTTATGCAGTACTTCCATCCTTAGTTCAGCTTTGGGTGATACAAAGCATTCATTGACTACAGTATTTCCTTTTTGTATTTTGTAGTCTTAAGAGTTTAGTTAAGGTGTTTTTTCCTAGGCGTAAGTATTTAGCTTTTGTGTGAGTGAGTGAGTGCAGTCTCATTGATTTGATTTGAAATGTAACGTTAAATTTATTTTTTTGTAATCAATAAATTTAACAGTTCTTTTCCTTGAGCTTAATGTAAAGTAAAATCTTGTTTCATTTCTCCAAATTAAGCTTATTTCCCACATAGCTCCTAGCTCGCATAGACGTTTTACTCTTCATAACTGGTACTTAGACCAGTCTTGTTGTATTAACTTAAAATCCGTTGTGCCAGATAGGAGTTAAGCATCAGCAAGGACCTGTTATTATTATTAGTATTAGTTATTTATTGTCAGGGGTGAAGTAACTTTCTCCAGAGGCTAACAGTACTAATTCAGCATTTGTGAGTAATTAGTCTCTGCTGTGTACTGTTGAGAAAGTTTGTAAATTCTCGTTCTGAGAGAATCGTGCGAAGCAGGCCAGCGTAAAGTAATCGTTGTTTGATTTAGTAAGACAATCATTGTCCCTGCCCTTCAATATTGTTGAACATTAATATCAATTAAATAATATTTAAGCATTTATTCAAAATTACCGTGATACTATAAAAACCCCGTGACAATGAAATATTAATAGCTCTTACCATAATCTTAACTTTGAACTATTTTTTTTTTTTTGCATATATGCATTTTACTATTATACATACACATTTTACAAAATGTAATACAATAACCAATTTAACCATATTCAGTTATGTATACAACTTGTTTAAAATGTAATGTTACTGGGTCATTGCAATATTATCATGAATATTATATCTGTGCAATAATATAATCAATATTATGTATTAGGAGTGAAGAAAAGTGGGGTTGGTGGAGGATTAGTGCCCCTCCCTGTAAAACAATTAACTCTAAGCCGTTGGCCAACCCGTTTGGGATACATGGCGTCTGGCAATGAATGATTGAATGAAAAAAGAGTGAAGAAAAATATTATGTATTAATAGACTAGCATATGTCAATGATGATTCTGTCGGAGGACCGTCAGCTGCGTGACTGATTGATGTCAGGACTCCATATTATAAACACAAATCATAACAGAAAGCATGATAGATAGATAGGTAGATAGATAGACAGAGCACCAGACAAGGTGTGGGAACGGGATATTACTTTGCAACTCTTTATGTGAAGGAATGTTGATCGTGCACCGGAAGCAGTACATACACACAGACATACAGTATTCTAGAAGCTTCCACGACAGTAGAGCACACGTGACACGATCCCTGCTACACGAGAATGTAGGAATCTGAACTCAGAAGGAGACTGGCCATAGAACCGGCAGGTAGTGGAGAGAACGAATAAGAAGAGGGGTCCAACTAGACTTACTTAGTATATTAAGAGTCTGTATAATACATACGCTGCCCAGCTTAGACTTTCTCTGAAGATAATAAATCAAGATCAACTCCCTGTATTCATCTTTAACTCCTCCTGCTTTTCAGTTACCAAAATAACTTTTGCCAAAACTCAAGACTCACCTACTACAAGAATTAAGAGTTAAATATATATAAATGTTGGCTACGAAGCACCAACACCCTCGCCTAACTTCCCCTCCCAACTCCCCTCCCTGCCAAGCTGTCAAATCTAGCTAGAGAAAATGGTCATGAACCCCCTAATAAAATTATGATAAATAGTAAAATTACCCTTCCCTCCTCTCCCTTCCCCATACCTCCAGTCCCCTCCCTCCCCTTCCCTTCCCTCCCCTCCTCTTTCCTCCCTTCCCTTCCCTCCCCTCGCCTAATCTCCCCTCCCTCCTTTCCCCTCCCTCCTCTCCTCCCCTCTGAGCTGTCAAATCTAGCTAGTTTTCATTTTGTTTCTTTTCGTTTTTGAAGGCTCCAACATGTTTGCAAGCGTCGGAATAAAATAAAATGTCTTTTTCGAGTGGGTTTCGAATAAAGGCAGCTAAAATAATTGTGGTGTGCATATCTGTATGCAAAGACATGAATAAATTACAGGTAATGATTCAAGAACACGAGCCACAAAGCGTAAAAAATACGCAATATTCGAGGCTGGGGAGGTAAAGATACTGTGTGCTAGGGGGTGGGGGTGAGGGTGGGATGTTGGGGGTGGTGGTGGGAGGTGGTAAGGCCAGGAGGGGGAGTATGGGGATGGAGGGATGGGAGGAGACCATCACAAGACACAAATGAAGGGCCCCAATGGATACAGGGACATGGAGGAAGAGTAGGGGGGAATTACCCTCCCCCAGTCATGGGGGGGATCCACATGGGAGGGGGGGGTGCATTAGAAGGGTGGGGGAGTGGTTGTGATGGTGGTAAGAGGGGTGGGAGGTAGGGTAGCAACAAGGTAGTGGGGTAGATGGACGTGGCGAGAGGGAGGTGGGGGATACACCCCCCACCGCCTTGGTACGGGCCCGGGTCCCCCCTCCGGTGTGTCCAAGACTTAGTTCTGATTGGTTAGAAGCCATCTGCATCACAGTTGGGGTGGAGCCAGCTGTGGCCAGTTTTTTGTGGATGTTGCACGATCGGTTTTGCTCGTCCTTTTAAGAAATTGTGCAAAAAGCCCGATCGATGAGATTAGTACTTTAGGGGTTAAGCAGGGGTTTGTGAAAATCCTAGTCCGCACTGTGGACACAGATGTGGTGGTTCTGGCAGTATCAACAGTTCAGGAACTAGGGCATGTTGAGCTCTGGGTGGCATTTGGCACTGGAAAAGACTTCCGGTATATCTCTGCTCATTATATATCAGTGGCTGAAGGACCAAGGAAGTCTCGATCACTACCTATATTTCATGCATTTACAGGGTGCGACACTGTTTCTCACCTTGCTCAAGTGAGAAAGAAGACAGCTTGGAGGGTGTGAGAGACACTTGAGGAATTCACAGACACATTCTATGAAATGAACAGTGCACCAGAGGATATACCAGATGTATATGCATCCCTGGAGTACTTTACAATCTTGTTGTATGATAGGACAGCAACCTGTACATCAATTAATGAAGTCAGAAAGCTTCTGTTCACACACAAGGGGCGTCAAATGTCAGCTCTTCCTCCTACTAAGGCTGCCCTACGACAACACATACTTCGGGCAGTGCTGCATGGTGGTCACTACTGGGGTCATGTTACAAGGCCACATCGTCAGTTACCCTCCCCTGCAGACTGGGGACGGACATGCCCAGAGCAGTGGACACCCCTGTGGACCTCACTGCCTCAGGCCAGTGCATCATGCCCAGAGCTGCTGCAGTGCAGATGCAGATCCAGGTGCATAGACTGCAAGTGCACATGGGCGAATCTCAAATGCACTGTCTATTGTACTTGCAAAGAAGACTGTGACAATGCTTGACCCCTGGTACTCGTGTATTTTGAGAACTATAAAGCGGTATTCACACCACAACCATGGATGAACTAAACTGTTATTCATATTGAAAAACAATCATCTGACACATTATTTATCATACACAAGATATTTGCAGCATTAAACCTAAGAGGGCGATATCTAAAGATAATTCTGTTACTTCATTTGCAGTAGTTACATTGCCTTATAACTGAAAAAATAATAAATTTGCTTTTATAATTTTCAAACATGGCATTCTAGTTCATATTTTTCTGTATTTATTGCCTTATGACAGTGTTTGATATCATAGAACTTCATCTGGTTATAATACATAGGCATATATAGTTAGTCACTAAGGTGAAAATATTGCCGGGCAACTTTTGCCAAGGCTGTTACATTTTTTATTGGCCCCACCTCTGAAATTGTAAGGTATGTTGTGAGAGACATTTGTGCCAAGTGTCATGTTTGTATCACCATCCGAGCAATTCTAGCTCTATTTGGCACCAATCACGTAGACTATATAGGATGAGTATATGATGTCAATATTTTTGTGGGATGTTCACTTTTCTTTTCTTTTTTCTTTTTTTTACATTTGTTCATGTTTTACTCTTTCAAACCGAGTTTACAACAGTTCTGTTTCATATATGTGAGATAAAAGTATAAAAATAGAACATAATTTAAATGTATTGCAATTATCTTTTAAAAACCAGTAATGAAAGAGAGAGATTGCGGCCTTGAAATTTCATCCCGTTCTCCTTGGCCTCAATGGTAAAATCAGAAATGCCTCCCCGTCTAAAAATAAACCTCTTGGGTTAAAGAAACACTGTAGAAAATGTCATGTTTTAGTCATAAAATGTACAATACCTTCCATATATGACCTTATCTGCCCAACTATGGTTCATTTGAGCGACTCGGTGACAAAGCCATTTATAGGCCGGCTGCTGAGAGGGTCCGGCCATGACATAGAAGGAAACAGGTTATAGAAGGAAAAATAAGGGAGAATTAGGTCAGGTAGGAGCAGAATAATATTCTAAAGAAGGAGATATGAGAAAAAGAAGCATTAAAACAGAAAGATAGGTTTAAGGATGGGGATGAATGTGGTGTCACAATGGGGTGAGGAGTGAATGTTTGTGTGGACTGTGTGCGGTGTTAGTGGAGGACGGGCAGAATTTACATTCGGGCTCCTGTGACCCACTTCCAATTACTTACAACTTTCTAGCTTTAAATGAAATAGAACATTAGAGTTATCCCGACCATGAGTGTACATCGAAATTATATCAAAATATTTAAGAGTTACAGAATGATAGAAATGTGCTTCACTAAATTTGTCATGCACTCACTAATAAAATCGAAATTACTTTCATATTCTACCAGCACTTTTCCAATTACTGATTCAACACGCATGCAGTAACACTTACATCCAGCCTCCAGTAAATATACAGTTCGGGAAAAAGTTCACCTACTATGTCACGACATCTACTTCACACTTGTCCGTCACACTCCTTCCTGACGCAACATATCAGAGAGCATCACCTATGGATAGAGGAACGTACCAAATCTGTCACAAGTAAGTAATATTAGCCAGCAGAAGAAAACCAAGACAAATAGATGTAATATTAAACATATTAATCCTCTCTCAGAGTAGAAAATATTTGGTCGGAGAAGAAAAGTCTAAAATTAAAAGTCAATAGCCTCTATAAGATTAGAAATATTACAGCAGAGGAGGCTTTAATATCAAACCTATTAACCCTAGATAGGTAATCTTTATTTTGTTACTATATAAGGTAACGTGGGGTCTTACGGACCCCACGGAAAAAAAAAAAAATCGTTTGAGATATTTCAAAATGCTTCAATGCACAAATAATTCAACCCCTTATCTTAAAATAGGTCCAGAAAAATAAAGTTTAATTGAAAAAATATATATTTTTTCAAAGTTTATACAAAAATGGTTAAATTTTAGGTAAACAAATTTTAAAATTAAATATTGCAAAATTGAAAAGTAATATCATGATTCCTTGGGTGGTCTGCAGTAGACCGATGTTGGGACCATCTGCATAAAAAAGGAGAAAGACAGCAAATTGAAATAAAAAAATCACAAGAGGGCTCAACTGAGGTTACATTATAGGTAATCTGGGGTCTAACATACCCAAATGGCTCTATAGAGCAAAATCAGAGCCAGTTACATTCCCATGAAGAGCATCACTAGGCAGGAAGATAATGAGACGGACAGATCTGTAGACCTTATGCTCATATTTTTATAAATTAAATTTCGGGGACTGGGGTTTCTGAGACCCCACATTACCTATCTAGGGTTAAGCACCTTAAGCTTAGAAATATGAACATGCAAAAAGAAATGAGAAAAGTAGTACAGGTGTAAAATTATGCATACTCGTGCCAAACCTAAGATTTTAAATTTGCCCGCAGAGAAAAAGTGTAGTATTAAACTTACCAAGCCTCTCTTACCTTAGGAATATAAGCCGTCAGAAGAAAATGAGAAAAAGTAGAAGAGGTGAAATAGTCGTCGATTTTTGTCACAGTAATATTAGCCAGTTGTGGAAAGTAAGAAAAACAGTACAGGTGAAATATCAGGCAAACTTCTGTCCAAATAAAATCACCCAGCATAGGAAAGCGATTAATAGTAAAGAAGGTAAAATACAGGGTGGTTCATATATGGCACTCCACTGGAAACTCAGCTGACGGTATCTCATGTCTTACGTGGACGGCACAGTTCTGTGGCAGCGGGAAATAACGAATAAATGATGCAGGGAAGAAATTCATAACGCTGATTAAGTCGCCCCCCACAACTCACGAGAAATCACCTGGCGGAGTGGAAGAGGAGCGTTACATTTGGACCACCCTGTATATTAGGCTGATTTTTTTTTCTCCCTCTTGTACCTAAAAACGAATTGGCACCATTTTTTTCCCACCAGTATTGGGTGCATTTATCTGGCCATCTGCACACAGACACCCCGTAATGTACTGCTTAATGAACAAGGTCTTATACATTTACCTAGTGTAATGTATACGTTTGTCCAGCGCGTGGGTGTATGTGTATGTGTGTGTGTGTGTGTGTGTGTTTATTGTTGCATGAAATCCTGTATGTGTAACTGGATATTGTGGTCAATAAATACTTACTTACTTACTTACTTACTGTGTGCGAGAGAGAGAGAGAGGGGGAGAGCGTGTTGGTCTTGAAGTTACCTCTAAGCTGCTCAGTCTGTCAACCACACACACTCATCACCTTACATACAGATAACTGCTCTCTCCCTCTCTCTCACACACACACTGTTACATAGCCTATGATTTCATCATCCTTTGTGTAATTTTAACGCACAGTTGCTGCATGTTTGATCACGAGCGTGTTCTGCCTCAGTCCCCCCCTTCTACCGTTATAGTAGAGTAAGTCGTTCTCTCTGTTATACTTTGCGGGATTTGCAGCTCTCTGTCCCCATGGCTTCATTTGCGCGTCCTTCTTACAAGTTGTATCAGGCTCTGCTGGCCCCTATATAATGAGCTCAGTCTCTGCATCATTGCCACTTAGATCTGCTCTCATTTTTGTTCACATCTCTGTCCTCCCCTGTACAGATATTATTATTGTGAGTGCTCAAGAAGTCTCCAACCATCTAGCAGCTGTGTGTAATTTGAGTATAACTGTTGTTGTATTTTTTCTTGTACTGTGTAGCATAAGGTTAATTCTTAGGCCTAGTGAGGTTTTGATTAATGTTGGGTTGTGTCAGTTATTTTTGATAATAGTTTGTATCTGTAATTATTTATCTGGCATTCACTGAGTATTATCTGGTATCTCATTTTATCAGGGCTGACTTAGATAAATTTACTCTTGCTAATTTCGTGTTAATAGAGGCTATTGCAGTTAACCATATATTTAACCTGTTTTTTGCCATTACATTATCCTTATGAGTTCTGAATGTTTTGTTGTTAATTTAAGCATTAAACTCTAACTTGTAATTTTACCTAACTCTTTTGTTTTGAACCTGGAACTTTACGGGACAGTAGTGACTCTTCGTATTCTCACTTAAAGTGTACATTATCTTTCTCTGTTCCGTAACATAAATTTGGCGACCTCTCATCAGGATATTCAGGATATTATCATAAGGATATTGTTTGATATTTTGTGACTGTGATATATTCATGATGGCTACTATTTCTACACTTGATGAAGCCAAAGATTTTTTGTCAAATGTGCAAACAGTGTGTGATATAGAAAACAGAACAAAGAATGAACTTAAGCTCGTTGCTCAACAATTGGGAATTGCAGTTCACTCTCATCATTCTAAAGATCAAATTGTTGGCATGATTAATGAAAGCTTGTTTAATGTAACTCCTCCAAATGAGCAAACGCAGATTGAATTAGCTAAGTTACAGCTAGCTCTGCAGGAGGCTCGTGCTAAAGAAGCTGAATTTCCTGCAAATGCTAAGCAGGCTGAGTCTCAGGCTAAGGAGGCGGAATCTCAGGCTCGGATTCAGGAGGCACAGATACAGGCACAAGTTGAACTTGCTAGGATTCAGGCAGACCATGAGTATCGCATGAAACAAGGTGGAACTGGATCATCTTGCTCTGATGATTTTGATGTGGCTAAAAATGTTAAACTTGTCCCTCCTTTTAATGAATCTGATTTAACAAAGTATTTTCAGTTGTTTGAGAGGGTAGCTACAGGTTTTAATTGGCCTATGAATATTGGCCAGTACCTCTTCAAACTGTTCTCACCGGTAAAGCTCAAGTAACTTATGCATCTTTGCCTCAGGATCAGTCTGATAATTATGATGTAGTTAAGAGCTTGATTCTTAAGGCCTATGAGCTTGTTCCTGAAGCCTATAGAGTAAAATTTAGGACAACTTACAAGCAAGACAAGCAATCCCATGTTGAGTATGCAAAAATCAAAGAAGATCTGATAGAGCAGTGGTTAAATTCTAAGAATGTGGATTCTGATTTTGGTAAATTTAAGCAGATGATTTTGCTGGAGGATTTCAAAAGGTGTATTAGTAAAGATGTAAGCCTATATCTTGATGAGAAAAGAATAGATAATTTGTCTGATGCTGCAGTTTTAGCTGATAAGTATGTTCTCACTCACAAAAGATATTTTAGAGGAAAAAGGAAAGCTGAGAGTAAGTACGTTGCCTCTACTCAGAGTACAGGTAACAGGAAAGAGAATAAGGATGATGTTTCTCAGGAAGTAAATACCAGCTTCACCTCTAGATTTCAGAAAAGTAAATGTACTTATTGTAGTAAGCTTGGTCATACTACGGAGAGATGTTTCAGGAGACAGCGTGATGTGAACAAAAAGGAGTCTTTAAATATTCAGTCAATTGGTCTAGTGTCCACTCTTGAGAGTTCCCAGAATTCTTTAACTGAGTTAACTGAACCTGCTTTGAGGGGTAACTTAAATTCTCATGATGGAGCTCCTCTTGAGCAGTAACGTAAGACACTCTCAAGAGTTCATGTGCTAATTTCCTGTCTGATGGTTTTGTCAGTCCTCTGGACAGTAATGACAGGAAATCAGTTAAAATATATCGTGATACAGGTGCTTGCCAATCCCTTATGCTGACCAGTGTTCTAGGCTCTAATGTTAATTCCTCTGATGAAACTGTAATCTTACAAGGCGTAGAGAATAATTACTTCTCTGTCCCTCTGTGCAGAGTGAATTTAGAGTCTGGTTTTGTTAATGGTTCTGTTATGGTTGGGTTGGTTGAGACACTCCCAATGTCAGGTGTAACTTTCTTACTTGGAAATGATATTGGTGGAAGTCAAGTGTGTCCAGCTCCTCAGTTGTCTAGTGAGCCAGTGGCTGCGTCCCAGGATTGTGATGTCCCTGATGTGTTCCCTGCATGTGCTGTCACTAGTGCTAAGTCTAAAGTTACTGGTGATTTAGAGGATAATGATGATGATGATGTTATCCTAGCTGACACTTTTCTTGCTAATTTGGACCACTCACCAGATGAGGCAGTACCCCGTAGTGTTGATAATTTGTCTCGTCAAGAGTTGGTTGAGTTGCAGGTTGCTGACCCTGAGTTGAAAGGTCTAGCTAACTCTGCAGTGAGGAAGAGTCAGCTGGTGCTTCTACTTGTTATTATGTAAAGTCAGGAGTACTTATGAGGAAGTGGAGACCCCCAACAGCATCAGCCGTCTGTGAATGGGAGGTTGTACATCAAGTTGTCATCCCTCGTGTTTGTAGGCAGGATATCATTCGAGTGGCTCATGATTCCAGTTTGGCAGGACACCTTGGAGTGAGGAAGACTGTGGCACGCATTTTGAAACACTTCTACTGGCCAGGTATCTTCAGGGATGTTTCCTGGTATTGTAAGTCTTGTCACACCTGTCAAGTTGTGGGGAAGTGTAATCAGACCGAAAAGGTTGCACCTCTAGTTCCCATTCCTCCTTTTGAGGCGCCTTTCACCTGTGTGTTGGTGGATATTGTGGGCCCTCTTCCTAAGACTTCTTCAGGATTTTCTTATGTGTTGACCATGATTGATATGGCTACTCGTTATCCTGAAGCCATTCCACTTAGAAATATCTCAGCAAAGAACGTGGTTAAGGAAATGCTAGGGTTCTTCACAAAGTTTGGTCTGCCCAAGGAGGTGCAGTCAGACCGGGGAAGTAATTTCATGTCAAACGTTTTCAAGCAGTCTCTGAAAGAGCTGAGCATCACCCAGATCACGTCTTCAGCTTACCATCCCCAGACCCAAGGAGCGTTGGAGAGATATCATCAAACACTCAAATCGATGCTCAAGAAATACTGTTTGGAACATCAGAAAGACTGGGATAAAGGTCTTCCATTCGTTGTGTTTGCTGCAAGAGAATCTCCAAATGAATCACTGGGCTTCTCACCTTTTGAACTACTGTTTGGCCATGAAGTAAGAGGACCCCTTAAGTTACTCAAGGAATGCTGGCTGTCGGAGAAAGATGACGTCAACCTGCTGGAGTGTGTGATGAAGTTCAAAGAACGGCTGTCCACTGCTTTACAGCTGGCGAGAGAGAATTTAGGAGCTGCTCAGGAGAAGATGAAGACTTGGTATGACAAGAAGTCCAGGTTACGCCACTTTCAGCCAGGAGATCAGGTTTTGATTCTGCTACCAGTTCATGGGCAACCTCTTCAAGCCAAGTTTAGTGGCTCTTATTTCGTGGAGAAGAAACTCAGTGATGTCAGCTATGTCATCGCCACACCAGATCGTAGAAAGAGCAAGCAACTATGTCACATCAACATGCTAAAGTTATATCACAGGCGGGACGAAAATAATCCAGTCTGCACTGTAGCTGTTCCACCCGAGTCTGCAAGTGAAGCTCTCCCGTGCAGTATGAGCCTGAGTGATAGTTTGGGGAAGAATCCTGATATCATGAATGATCTCCAGACTAAGCTTTCATCTACCACCCAAGGAAAGGCAGGAGTTTTCGGCATTACTGCAGGAGTACCTGCAAGTGTTCCGTGCCACTCCAGGGAAGAACCACTGTGTTGATGCATGATGTCGATGTTGGAGACGCAAAGCCAATTAAATTGCCTCCTTACCGTGTGAACCCAGTGAAAGTTCCTCTCATCCAGAAGGAGCTTGGCTACCTGTTGGACCACAAGATGATTGAGCCCTGTCAGAGCGAGTGGAGTTCTCCTGTCACTCTGGTCCCTAAGCCAGGTGGGTCACAGAGGCTTTGTCATCGACTACAGACGTGTTAATCAGATAACTAAAACAGACACTTACCCTCTCCCTCGTGTGGAAGATTGCATAGACAAGATCGGAAAGGCTAGGTACATAAGTAAGTTTGATTTGTTAAAGGGATACTGGCAAGTACCTATGACTGAACGTGCTAGGGAGATCTCATGTTTTGTAACATTAGGAAAGACCTTTGCATGGTCTGTAATGCCATATACAGATTGTTTTAGAGTAATAAGAAATTTCCTTTGTAAATTTCTTTTTTTCTTTGTGGGGAGGTGTTACATAGCCTATGATTTCATCATCCTTGTGTAATTTTAACGCACAGTTGCTGCATGTTTGATCACGAGCGTGTTCTGCCTCAGTCCCCCCCTTCTACCGTTATAGTAGAGTAAGTCGTTCTCTCTGTTATACTTTGCGGGATTTGCAGCTCTCTGTCCCCATGGCTTCATTTGCGCGTCCTTCTTACAAGTTGTATCAGGCTCTGCTGGCCCCTATATAATGAGCTCAGTCTCTGCATCATTGCCACTTAGATCTGCTCCTCATTTTGTTCACATCTCTGTCCTCCCCTGTACAGATATTATTATTGTGAGTGCTCAAGAAGTCTCCAACCATCTAGCAGCTGTGTGTAATTTGAGTATAACTGTTGTTGTATTTTTTCTTGTACTGTGTAGCATAAGGTTAATTCTTAGGCCTAGTGAGGTTTTGATTAATGTTGGGTTGTGTCAGTTATTTTTGATAATAGTTTGTATCTGTAATTATTTATCTGGCATTCACTGAGTATTATCTGGTATCTCATTTTATCAGGGCTGACTTAGATAAATTTACTCTTGCTAATTTCGTGTTAATAGAGGCTATTGCAGTTAACCATATATTTAACCTGTTTTTTGCCATTACATTATCCTTATGAGTTCTGAATGTTTTGTTGTTAATTTAAGCATTAAACTTTAACTTGTAATTTTACCTAACTCTTTTGTTTTGAACCTGGAACTTTAAGGGACAGTAGTGACTCTTCGTATTCTCACTTAAAGTGTACATTATCTTTCTCTGTTCCGTAACAACACACACACACACACACACACACACACACACACACACACACACGCACACACACACACACACACACACACACACACGCACGAGCGCGCGCATCGCTGCTCCTTCCCTCTCATTCTTATATTGAAATTACTGACTATCTCAAAGTTATGATACATTACTGTCCAGAGAGAGAGAGAGAGAATTATGCGAGTGATGGGAAAGGCTGAGGGAGGAAAAAAAAAAAGAGAATGTGAGACAGGAGGCAAAAGAATGAGAAAGAGAGAATGCTAGAGAAGGCATGACAATGAGAGAAGAAAATAAAATGTCAGAGATGAAAACAGGTTAGAGGAGAGCAAAGAGAATGAGAAAGAAAGAAAGAGAATGAGAGAACAAGGGAAATGCCAGAGAAGAAGAGAAAATTAGAGAGAAGGCTTGAAATGAAACAGATGCGACAATGAAACAGAAAGTTTGAGAGTAAGGAAGTGAAAGAAGAAAAAGAAAATGAATATAAGAAGGACTAGGAAATAATGGCAGGGACCAAGGAAGACTATGAAGGAAAGTGAAGGGGAATATGACAGAGAATATGAAGGAATATGAAAGAAGATGTAAGACTACGAGGTAATATAGACTTTCAGTGACTATGGCAGAATTTGTGAAGAATATGAAAGAGTGAGAAGATGAGAAAGACTTAAAAGAATGTGAAGAGAAGCATAATAAGGTAAGGGAAGATGAGGAAATGAGAAGGAAGGTGGATGAGGGTGCAGGAAGTTGAAGGAAGTTAAGGGAAAGTGAAGCAAGTTGAAAAAATGTGAGGAAAAGTGACGGAAGGTGAGGCAAGGTGAAGGAAGATGAAGGAGGATGAGGGATGGTGAGAGAATGTGAGGGTAAGTGAAGGAAGGTGAAGGAATGCGAAGGAAGGTGGGTGAAGATGAAAGACGGCGAAGGATGATATGGGAAAGTTTGTAATGGTAAGGGAAGGTGAAGAAAGGCGAAGGAAAGTGAAGGAAGGTAAAAGAAAGTAAGGAATGGTAAGGGAAGGTATAGGAAGGTAAAGGAAGGTGAGAGGAGATTAAAAAAGAAGGTGAATGAACGTGGTGAAAGAAGGTTAAGGAGGGAGGGATGATGAACTGAAGTAAAAGAAGTGGAAAGAAGATGACTGAAAGTGAATGAATAAAAAGTAAAGAAATGAAGTGGAAGGAAAGTAAGTGAATGCAAGTGAAGATAAGGAATTCATAGAGAAAAGGATACTGAAAGTGCTGAAGGAGGGAAGTTGATTGAGAGTGGGTGAAGGTGAAGGAACGAAAAGAAAGTCGAAGGAAAAAGAAAACAGTGACTGAAAACTTGCTAACCTACAGTGGAGCAAAGAAAGAAGATGCTGAATGAAGATGCGTAAATGTGACTGTAAAAGAGAGTCAGCAACGTGAGGGAGGGTAAGGAAATGTGAAGGAAGTGGAAGAAGGTGAATGAAAATGAGGGAAGAAGGTGCAAGGAAGTAAAGTAAATAAGAACAAAAACATGGGAGTACAAAGAAAAGCAAACAGCAAAAAACCTATTGTTTCTCGAGAAGGTTTATTACAGGAAACTTAGGTACGTATTCTCATTGGGGAAGGAGGCTCCCTCACACCTCTTCCTTAATTTGTTTTCCAATTTACCCATTACTATCTTCATTTTACTTCTATCATTTAAAGGTCGACACAAATTGCATGAATAATACACAACAGTATAGTAATGGAGCAGAATCATGAATAAACCGTTAAGGATGAGGTGATACTAAGCTTCCTAACCACCCGAGAATATAGCTTTAAGGTTATAATAGACTTCTAGGGGACTAAGAGGATAGTAAAACCACAAGGTGAACAAACTGAACATCACCCTGCCACCACACCACATCATCTTTGCACCACAACACGTCACCATGCCACCACACCACATCACCCTGCCCCCACAACACATCACCCTTGCACCACATCACATCACCCTGCCACCATACCACATCACCCTGCCACACAACACCCTGCCACCACATCATCCTATCACATCAACACATCACCCTGCCACCACAACATATCACCCTGCCACCACAACACATCACCCTGGCACCACAACACATCACCCTGCCACCACAACACATCATCCTGCCATCATATCTCATCACCCTGCCACCACTTTACCCTGCCACCACATCATCCTGCCACCGCAATGCTTAACCCTTAGGGTGTTTCATTACAGAGGGTTGAAATATAAGTGTAAGGAAGTTTTATCCTCATTGATTATCCTGTTCCATTGGCTCAGTAAACGAGTCTGAACAAGTTTCAGCTTGATTGGAACATATTTAGGGGTCCCGAGAATTTTCATTTTGTCAGCTTGTCATGCGCTTAGTCTGGTTGTAGGCTTTACAGCGAGAGGTTAGTGTGTGTGTGTGTGTGTGTGTGTGTGTGTGCGTGTGCGTGTGTGTGTGTGTGTGTGTGTGTGTGTGTGTGTGTGTGTGTGTACTGTATATAATTTTATTTTTTTTAGTGCTATGGTTTGTTTGTTTTTCTGGTAATTTTTCATTTTTTTTTAATGTAAATATTCGACTATTTTATACAGTTCATAGCCAGGGATGAAGTAAAAGTAAAGTATTGTTGGGTTTCTATATATCTAGTAAGAATATTTAATAATTAGCAATAATAATATAAAAAAAATTGGTTGAAAATGTTTGAAAATTCATGCCAGATGAAAGAAAACAGACTTTAGTCACATATCACCATTGCATGTTTGGTTCTTTCACTAATCAATCAATTTTGCCATTGCAGGTGTGCTTAACGCTTGATTATGGCAAATCGGAGCAAGAACGAAGTCTGGCTCATAGGCCAGCCAAATAAGGATATCCTAGGTAGCCGTCTGCCAACCAAGCTGAGTGTCATGAAGAAGTACTTCTTTCATCAAAAGCAGGAACAGCTAGGACGTAGAAAATCTGTGAATCTCTGTTTGGATGCTATAATGCCCTTTTGGGAGAAAGCTAGGATTCCTACTATGAGGAGAGACAACGCCATTCGGAAAATAGAATCTCTCCTCAAGCGTTATGACAAGCTAGTCAAAAATAAGAAGCGATCAGAGGAGAGCTGTCGTGTTGCTGAAGAAATGTTCATGGAAGAAATTAGAAATGAAATCCTTGATATTGGTCATTCCAAAGCCCTTTGTATGATGAAAAACGAGGAAGACAAGAGTTTCTACATTAGTCAGCAGGATGACCCCGCACAGAGCAGTATGGGATCAGTGGACATGAAGATGGCCAAAATAGAGAGTAGGAAAAGGTATCGAGAGGAAGAGCAGGCTAAGAGACAAGACCGGGAGATTCATCAGTCCAAGGTATTAACAGAGACTGCAATTTTAGAAGACAGTTCCTCATCCTCAGATGAGCAGTGTGATCCTTCCTTGGATGCATCTACCTCTACTTTATGTCCTAAAAAGAAGCGGTCAAAGAACTTCATAAATCAAGATGTGGCTGTTGCTTATGACCGGATGAACATTAGTATCCGTGATGCAGCAATGTCCTACAGTGTAGTCGCCCAATCCCTAGGGCAAAATTTGAATGAAATTTCCATCTCTGCTTCCACAATGTACCGTGCTCGCCAGTCGATTCGGAGGCAAGTAGCAGTGGCGTATCAAGGGGAAGAGTTTTGTCCTGGTGAACCATTAGTGTTACATTGGGATGGGAAAATGCTGCCTACAATCACAGGTAACATATCTGAGGATCGAATTGCCATTCTAGTTTCCGGGAAGGGTCAAGAGAAGCTGCTTGGGATTCCAAAAATTCCAGCTGGTACAGGAGCGGAGATAGCACGTGTATGCATTGAATCCGTACGGGAACACCACCTGTCAGATAGAATCAAGGGGTTATCATTTGACACTACAGCATCGAACACTGGCATTCATGTAGGTGCCTGCACCAAGATTAAGGACACTCTTGAGAAACAACTTCTATACCTAGCATGCAGGCATCATATTTATGAAATTGTTCTAGCCAAAGCCTTCCACCTCTCAATGGGCCCCACCACTGGGCCTAATATTGAAATCTTTAAAAGACTCCAGAATCAGTGGCATGCAATCGATAGATCCCTGACAACCAGCTGCACCATTGCCGAACCTCTTCAGGGTCTCAGGGACAGAACTATTCTTATTGTGAGGAAATCTCTTTCTGTCTATCAGCAGCGGGATGACTATAAAGAACTTCTTCAGCTGGTTCTTCTCTTTCTTGGGGAAGAGACTACTGCCAATGTGCCTCTGCGGAAGCCAGGAGCATATCACAATGCACGGTGGATGGCGAAAGCTATCTATGCATTAAAGCTATACCTTTTACAAGACCAGTTCAAGATGACAGAGTGGGAACTTAAAGGAGTCACAGAAATCTGCATTTTTGTTGCCCTGGCCTATGCAAAGGCTTGGTGTCGTGCACCAAGAGCAGAGCAGGCTCCAAGTGTTGATCTGGAGTTTTTGCAAGACATGGAAACATTACAAGAAGAAGCAGTGATCATCAATGTTGCCAAGGAAGCGCAAACAGCCATGAAACGACACTTGTGGTACCTCTCAGAGGCATTGGTTGGCTTGGCATTCTTTGATAAAGAACTTAACCAAGAGGAGAAAAGAAGGATGCAAGATAACCTATCAAAGCCGGCACTGAAGAAAGTAGCCAAGCGTATTGAGGGAAAAAGCATCCTTGGCTCATTTAAGGGAAAAACATTATCCGATTTTGTAACCTCGAGGACGATGGATCTGTTCAACACTCTCGACATTGATGATGCCTTTACTCAAAATCCTCTTGCGTCTTGGGAAAGTGACTCAAAGTACTTGAAGGTCAAGCCAGGGTCCATGACCTGGCTGTGGTTAATGATTCGGCTGAACGGGGGATAGCTCTTATCAAAAAGTTCAATTCCACATTAACAACAAAGGAAGAAGACAAACAGTTCTTATTGAAAGCAGTCTTTAAGCACAGGAAAGAATTTCCAAAGAAGCAAAAGGCAGAATTAACAAAGTAACTATATGTGACTGTGCTTTTTTTTATCACTTTTGTACCTTATGTGTGTTCTCTAGCCAATTATTCTTTTGTTATAGATAATAAAGCAGCAATGATTTACAAAAAAAAAAAAAAAAAAAAAAATCAGGAAAACCTTAATTTCTCGGGACCCTTTATTTCAGTCGGAGGAGGGTAGATTTTGGACAGGGGTGATATTTTGGTAAGACGAACTCAGGCATGTATGAGGAACAAATATCTGATATGGTCTGGTTTTATGAAACACCCTATTAATAACCCTGTTACCATATCACATACCTTGCCACCACAACACATCACCCTGCCACCACACCACATCACCCTGCCACCACAACACATCACCCTGCCACCACAACACATCACCCTGCCACCTCAAACCAAGCTGCGTTTTCCTGAGATTTCAACCATTTCACCCTAAGGACGTCATTCTTAAATTATCTTAAACTTATTTTTCTACCTTTAGTTAATTAAACTTGGCTTAGAAGGCCATCGATGCAGTGAAGAGATGAATGAAGGCTATATCAGTATATCACCTTCTCATGTTCAGTCTCTCCTAAA
>NC_137005.1:25802608-25877608 GCF_032717465.1 Coenobita brevimanus
CTTAGCTTTCCTTCGTAGGTCTTGATTGGCTCAAATTATTTCCCTCCTTCACTGACAATTGTATTTATCACTCTCCCTCGCCCTCACCCTCTCTCTCGTTGCGCTTATATTCACACTTCCCTCATCCCTGGCATACTCTTAGCCTCATTCTTCCTACTCTTACACTCACCTTCCCTCACCCTTAGTTTCACCCACACCCTCTCTAACCCCTCACATCCTTGCACCTTCCCTTACATCACCTGCTGAGACCTGGCCTTCAATGATACGTTATTATTTTTTATATTTTTTTCATAATCTATATCTCATTCACACAGTCCTGTCTGCTTGCTGCTGACGGCCATATATTATACTTTACTATTCATTATTGTTTGGTTGCCTGCTTACTTGTCATACTTTGAAATCAGTTAATATCTGCTTTCATAGTAAGGTATACTGTGTGCACTCTCTCTCTCTCTCTCTCTCTCTCTCTGTATATACAGTATATATATATATATATATATATATATATATATATATATATATATATATATATATATATAAAATTACCTTAAAAATCACCTTGCGTCCTAAGACACGGGGCTGCAGCAGCACACAAAGATATTCGAGTTCTAGGTGGTGATATTGTTTGAGAATTTGCTCAGATACATGTACAAGACCATAATATATTCAGAATACCACGGAAATGCTCTGTATGGTCGTCTCATTCGGCTGTTTATTTACTTTGGGGTCGGTTTCGTTGTTGTTGTGTGGTTCAGCTCAGCAGACGACGGTCATGACACTCTAAGTTTTATCATGTAAATAAATGATGACTTCTTTTAATATGTGTGCTTTACTTATTATCTTGGAATAATTCAGTGGTCAGTGGGTGACGAAAACTCTGATGATTTGAAATCCCCACAGTCCGCACAACAAAGTCACCTGACATGGCAAGCGTGTGTTTAAACATACTTTTTTTTTTTTTTTAATCTATATTACCACTTACCACTCTCAATCCCTCCCTTCTCGGAAATTAGGGAACATTCATTTGTTTCGGGTCATACATTTGATCTGGATGATTTTGAGATTTTAATGACAAATAATGATAAAACTAGTCTTAGAATAGCGGAATCATTGTTTATACATGACTTAAAGCCTTCACTGAATACCTATGATTCTTCCATTAAATTATTTACCCACTGATTCACTGATTCGATTCAGCAGTCTCATACAGCTCAACCAAGTTTACTTTTCCACAGACTTTCGTCTACTGATCAGTTGCTTTGTGTAGTTGCCACAGTGTAGAAGTGTGTAGGTTAGATTTTTAGTGATTTTGTGAATGATTTCTTTTTTTTTTTTTACTATCTTTTTAAATCTAATTTGTATATATTTTATTTGTTTTATTAATTTGTGAATGAGGTTTTAGCGAAACTTCATTTTCTAATTCATGTTACGTATTTTAGTTTTGTCTGATGATGAGGTTGGATTTCCTCGAAACGTCACTGAAATTAATCGTGAACATGGCCCCAGTCCATCTTCTCCTTGTCCTGGTCTTCAGTTTTATGTATGCCATCAGGTTCCCTACTGGATCCTCAGTTGTTAATACTCTCTCTCTCTCTCTCTCTCTCTCTCTCTCTCTCTCTAATTACTACTTACTGACCTCTGGTATTATATATCTGTATATATAAGAGCTGCACTGTTTGTTTGCTTGTCCCTCAATCACGCCCAAACCAAGTGCCAGAGACTCGCAGACCCATATATTTTCTGAATCGGGGTGACCCAAGGATGATTTTAGGGGGTCAAAATTCGGATCTGGGTCACTGAGGTCACCGGTAGAGTGGTCGCCTTTTTGGCTCGAGCAACGGCGGGTGCCCCAGCAGCCCAATTTTACGCATGGAGCCTCACAGAATCGGACACAGGCTCTGTGAGGTTGACCTCCGAAGTCATTAATTTGAGGTCACTGTTCGGATGTCACTTGAGGTCACCGGTAAATACACGCTCGAACGCCTGGACCCAGTAGTCCAATTTTCGGCATGGATACTCATATGACCATATGAGTCTCCATGCCTCATATAGCCTATGTCCTCCAGTTCGGACATAGACTATATGAGGTTAACCTCCGCGGCCATCTGGGGTCACCGGCAACAGGGAATAAGTGTGCACAAATATTGTGCATTAGTTTGCTAAAGCTGAAATAGAAAGTTCCTGGACCTCTTATCATCCCTCTTCAAAGGCATAAAAGGTTCTTTGGTCTTTCTGGAACTGAAAGAAAGATTGAACTAGAACAATTAGGATTATTGTTTACCTTTTTTGGCCCGGGCAACGCCGGGTACCTCCTGCTATCCCCCCCCTCTCTCTCTCTCTCTCTATCTATCTATCTATCTATCTGGAGAGAGAGAGAGAGAGAGAGAGAGAGAGAGAGAGAGAGAGAGAGAGAGAGAGAGAGAGAGAGAGAGAGAGAGAGAGAGAGAGAGAGGAGAACTGGTGTGATGATGTATTCTTGTTGTGCTTAAGGGAAGTTTTGGGAAAATTAATGTTCAGGAGATATTTCCGGCGTGGGTGGGTAAGATAAACTAGCATCCAGGGAAAGTTTGTCTAGGGAGAATTGACGCTGATGGGAAGAACGAGGAGGAAGAGGAGGAGGAGGAGGAGCAATAGGAAGAGGAAGAGGAGGAGGAGGAGGAATAGGAAGAGGAAGAGGAGGATGAGGATGAGGATGAGGAGGAGGAGGAGGAGTGGATGTACGAGGAGTGACTAGAGATGAAAGAGGAGACTTTGAACGATAACGATGATGGTGATGATGATGATGATGATGATGATGAGGAGGAGGAGGATGACGACGACGACGACGAGAAGGACGAGAGGGAAGGCAAGAATCAGACAGGAAATTAGACATGACGGGAAGGAGAGGTGCCGGAAAGGAAGGAAAAGGAGGAGGAAGAGGAAAAGGACTTGAGAATGAAAGGATGAACTGTTGTTGTGGAGAGAGAGAGAGAGAGAGAGAGAGAGAGAGAGAGAGAGAGAGAGAGAGAACATGCGCGTACAGATATTAGAAGTGAGGGGCAGACAAATTCAAGAAGGACACAATTCGAGTGGAAAAAGGTAATAGCATGATATTGGTAGTGGATCGGTTATAGCCACCCATACATCCATCACCCACTTTTTTTTTTTTTTTTTTTTTTTTTGCCCCATCAGTAGCGTAGGAGACAAGGACTAGGCTACTCAGTCTGGATATTTAGGGCGAGAATGGCTAGCCTCACTCGCCCCTGACTGGCATTGTGAACAATAAACTATAACCATACTTTGGATATAAACCCTTACATGTTCAGTCTGGTTGGAACATCTCAGCCCACTAAACCACCAGGCTTCACTTGGTTATTAATTACCACCCAACAGATAAATGGTTTCCTAATTTATAGAGAACTATCTGGCTTGTCACTCGATGCCGAGTCACCCGAAGGCAGCAGAACATCGTGTGGGTACGTGGTAGGAAGCTGAGTAGAGGGGAAATGAGTTACCAGAGTTTGCATGTGGAGTTACGTGGAGAGACTGATGTGAAGGAGCGATGTGGTGTTGAAGTGGACGTGCCGGAAATCATGGGAGGAAACGCCTTGATCAATATTCTCTTCGGTTAAGGAAGCTCCCTATCGCACCCTCCTAAGTGGTTTATTCTTTTGTTTATTACACCTTTCCGTTCACTTGTGTGTTACGTAAAGCATTCTAATATCACCATACTCTGTAAAAAATGACGTTAAAAGGGATATATTAGCCAGCCGTGTCTAAAAATAAATCGGGAAGGAAGACGTGTTAGGGAGTTTCCTTAACCGGCGAGAATTCGAGCCCTTGAGAAACTTTGGCCGTGTGAAGAGATCGACTAGGAGAGCTTATGTAAGTGAGGTAGAGAGGAAAGGAAGGCAGGAAGGGATTGAGACCGAGGATGAGATGGAAGGATGTGATGGAGATATATGAGAGAGGGTGGTGTGAACTGGAGAGAGGGCAACCTGTTGGCGGAGAATAGGGTGACATGAAGGCGATTCGTTTGTAGCCAGTCCTTCGGACATTAATAGACATTTGATAGATAGATGGACAGACAGATAGATAAATAAACTGATAGATATACAGACGGAGACAGATAAATAGACAGGAAGACAGACGAAGGGATAGATGAACAGATAGACAGACAGACAGACAGACACCACTAATGAGAGTTGTACTCCACACAGGGGCGGATAAAACCCGTGTATAGAGTCAACAATTGTGTAGGGGTAAAGAAGGAACGGAGTTGGCTTAGCACACCTAATCTCTTGGAAGCAAATTTTGCAAGAGATGTAATATGATCTTTCCAAGATAAGTCCCGAGTGAATGAAACCCCAAGCACATTCAAGGATGATGCAGGATTAAGCTGAATATTATTAAATATTAGTGGGTACACCTGTGGAAGATTTTGTCGGGTTGATAGGTGTGAGAACTGAGTCTTTGATGCATTAAAAACAACAAGATTATTTTTACCCCAGTCGGAGATGCGAGCCAAGTCAGACATTAGGTGTACTGTAGCCTCATCCTTCTTTGTTGAAGTAACTGCAGAGATGGGCGTTGCAGGAACCGAATGGAAAGGTGAAGGTTGGAGTCATCTGCGTATGAGTGGATAGGGTTAGATGTACGGATTAGAGGCTCATTAATGAATAAAAGGAAGAGAGTTGGTGATAGGACAGAGCCCTGAAGAACACCACTGTTGATAGATCTAGGAGAACAATGATGGCCGTATACAACAGGGGCTATAAAACGACCAGAAAGGAGGCTAAAGATGAAGGCACAGACAGAAGGATAGAAACTGTAAGAGGGCAGTTAGGAAATTAAAGATTTATGCCAGACTCGATCGAAAGCCTTTGAGATGCCAAGGCAATAGCAAAGCTTTCGCCAAAGTCCCAAAAGGAGGATTACCAGGAGTCTGACAGGTAGGTGAGAAGATCGCCAGTGAAGCGACCCTGACAGAAACCATACTAACGATCAGAAAGAAGGTGGTGATAGGAAAGATGCTTTAAAATTTTTCCATTAAGAATTGACTCGAAAACTTTGAGCTACAGGATGTTAAAGCAATTGGGAGACGGTGGCTGAATCGGTAGAGAGGCGGCCTGCAGTCCTAATGGACCCAGGTTCGAATCCCGGCTGGGGCAGGG
The DNA here is from genome assembly GCF_032717465.1 of Coenobita brevimanus. Lineage (NCBI taxonomy): Eukaryota > Metazoa > Arthropoda > Malacostraca > Decapoda > Coenobitidae > Coenobita > Coenobita brevimanus. The sequence goes on from NC_137005.1 coordinate 25,807,762, forward strand.
AACAGTTTAAGGATTTGAATTAACTAAAAAGCAGACTTTCCTGATCTACCAGATGACCTGCCGACATGTCGTAAAAATACCCCCGCTAATACCAGTACACCAGTCTTGTATGAGACAGCCCTAGCATGTATTCAATATGGATGGTGGGTGTTAGCACCGAAATGGTGACATATGGAGGTGTAGGAGAACTACTGGGCCTTGGGATAGGTCACTGCCCCCAAGAAATAGGCCCTGAAGCCTTTGCCCGGAGTCGGACACGTAAAAAAAAAAAAAAAGTTAGAGAGTTGGGAATGGTCATCCTTCTCTGGGAGTGGCTGAATGAGAGCAAACTTCCAGCAAGAAGGAAAGGTACAAGTTGATAGACAAAGGCGAAAGAGTTTGCCTAAGCAGGGTGTAAGCACAGAAGCACAGTTCTTCAGAACAAGGGGAGGGACTCCATCAGGCCCATCTGCCTTGTTAGTATTGAGGCCTGTGATGTCAAAAAATACATCAGCTGAAGAAATTTTAATGTCAGCCATGAGAAAGTCAGAAAGGGGAAGTGATGGAGGAATAGCACCGGAATCGTCTAAGGTGGAATTGGAGGAGAAAGTCTGAGCGAAGAGATCTGCTTTATCAGTAGAAGAAATAGCAACAGAGCCGTTACAGTAGAAAAGAGGAGGGAAGGACGATGAGATAAAGTTGTTAGAAAGGTTTTTGTGACGGTGCCAGAAGGAGTGAGAAGAATTTGAGTTGGAGAGTTGAGAGCTTTGAGTACAGATGAAATTATTTTTAGCAGAGCGAAGAACAGACTTAGCACAATTCTGGGCAGAAACATAAGCAAAATGTGATTCAGGGGTGGGTTGGCTCCAGTACCATTTATAGACCCTCTCCTTGTTGCAGACAGCATTAGAACAAGCGTGATTAAACCAAGGCTTTCTTGCATTAGTTAAAGGATATGAGAAAGGAATGTATGCTTCCCTGCCCGAGAGAATAACCTCCGTAATGCGCAAGGCACACTCAGATGGCTCCCGGTCATGGAAGCAATAATCATTCCTGGGTCAAAGAAGTACTGCCTGAGGGCCTCCCAATCCGCAGCTCCAAAATGCCACAGACGACGTTTCTTTGGAGGGCCCACAGGCCGTACCAGAGCATTAGAACAGGTTAAGGTGATAAGGTTGTGATCGGAGGAGCCCAACGGACTGAAAAGATTAACAGTGTAAGCAGAAGGATTAGTTGTAAGGAAGAGGTCACATATGTTGGGGGCTTTCTCCAAGGCAGTCAGGGATACGGGTAGGGTGCTATACAAGCTGCTTTAGGTCATTAAGGATAGAAAAGGTGTAGGTTTGTTCACCAGGTGGATCAGTGAAAGGAGACGAGAGCCATAGGTAATGGTGAACATTAAAATCTCCTACAATGGAGATTTCAGAGAAAGGAGAAATGGATAGAATGTGTTCCATTGTAGAAGTAAGATAGTCGAAGAATTTTTGATAGTCAGTAGAATTAGGGGATAAGTAAACAGCACAGACATATTTAGTCAGAGAATGACAGGAAAGCCGAAGCCAGAGTGAAGAGAATTCAGAAGAATCGAGTTCAGGAACACGAGAGCAAGATAGGTCGTTGTGTATATATACACAACAGCCACCTTTGGCTTTGAAATGAGTATAGAGAAAGTAGGAGGATACAGAAAAGGGTTTGCTGTCAGTTGCCTAACACAGCTGAGTCTCAGTTAGGAAAAGAAGGTGACGTTTAGAGGAGGAGAGGTGGTGCTCAACAGAGCGAAAGTTAGAGGAAAGGCTGCAAATGTTGCAGAACTGAAGAAGAAGTGAGTCAGACAGTGGTTCCAGGCATCTCTCTGAGTCGTCACTGGGAGAGGGGCTGATGGTGGAGGAATTTATGTTCCCCCCCTCCCACACTGGGAACTCCGAGGCCTGATTTTCTGAAGCCATTTTCCTTTTTAAATTTTGGAAAAGGAAGTGTTGTGTGTACTGTGTATGTAGTTTGGGGTAGATAGCGAAACTTGTATTGGAGAGCATGCTGGCCTACTCTGTGTTACTGAGACCCTGAAATAGTTCAGCAAAGGGGGATGGTCAGGAACTAGTCCCGAGGGCTGATGAAACGGAAGCTCCAGCTCTCCCTGTCATCAGCTTTCCATCCACCATGGGACCACTGCCCTGCTCCACTGGTGCTACAGTCTACTCGTCACACTGCAGTCTGCTCCTCAGGAATTAAGTTCCATATACAGAGACGCAAAATGATCATAGGAGAAATTTAATTCCTTCATTACAGTGACGCCTTTTCAGATTCGCAGGCATAACCCTGGCCGTCCGTCTTATTAATAATTCTCGGAAGCGAGTAGTCTCACTACGGTTGTCTTTCATGACTTTAGCGAATCCACACAACAGCACACAGCACACCATACCACCCTCTCCTGCCACACCACACAAAACCCCACTCCCACACCACATCATATCAAGGGTATTAACCGATGGGATAGGAACTCCTGCATCTATTACCTCTGCACTTGTTCATATCATTCTAGCTACGAGCACTCAGTTTCACTCAACTTAAGGAAAGCCAACCCTAGTGGAGGACAATTTCAAGGAAGCTGTATCCATTCCCTTCAGCATGAAAATCCCTTGTGAAAGCTGAATATTATCATCTGGTGATTGCAAGAACATTCGTTAAAGTAAATCCAGTTACAGGAAGGATTAATAATTCTTCGTTGCTTTACTATTTCTACCAACAGACGATTTTACTCAGCTTATGGGAAACTCCACGAAGGTAAAGGGATTAGTGTAGACTGTTTCTTGCCGCTTCAGTCAGACGTCTAATCTTAAACTGAATAAAATCGTTCGGAGACAGCAAAAATACAATGAAGATGACGTCCTCAGGCCGAAATGGATAAAAGAAGGCAGTATAGAGCTTTGGCGTGAAGAATGACTACCAAGGTGGAACGCTCAATGCGATACCTGCCTTCACTAACTGATTTAAGGATCGAACATTTGACTTAACCCTCTGACCTTGACCTTCAACGGATTACTCTAAAAAAAACTAATTACTTCATTCTTCCCCCACCCTTAACCGATCCACAAAGTTTTGGTTCAAACTGTATCAAAATTGTTAAGTTGACCTTGCCCTGTGACCTTGATATTTTATTGACTTCTCAAAATCTAATCCCTCTTTGTATTACACTGAACCCTTCCCCCTTCCACGAAGTTGGGTCTAAATCGAATAAAAATGGCTAAAGTTGTCCTCTCCGTGTGACCTTGTCCTTTGATCTAATATTTTAAAAACAGTAACTTTACCCTTTGGCTGATATTCCACCCTTCCACCAAATTTGGTCCTTTTCTGATCAGACTTGCGTAACTATTCTGTTGTCACATTCACACGGGTATAACTCTGACCTCGATCTATGACTAACTGTTCTCAAAACTGAATCCCTCCGTTCTTGTCTTACTGTCAACCATTTCTCTAAGTTGCATGTTATCTAATTGAAGGCTGCTGATTTGGCCTGATGTAACTTTGACCTAGCATTGTGACTTTGACCTGTGGCCAATTATCAAAAGAATATTATGTCAGTCCCTTCCAATAGCCCAACTATTTCAGTTTTTTTTGTTTTGTTTAATCAAAAGTAAGCTTTTTGTGACAATTTTGTTTAGACAGATAGGGATAGAAACACACACACACACACACACACACACACACACACACACACACACACACACACACACACACACACACACACACACACACACACACACACACACACACACACACACACACACACACACACACACACACACACACACACACACACACACACACACACAGACAGACTGACACACACACACACACACACACACACACACACACACACACACACACACTGACATGACGAGTAAAAAAAAAAAAAAAAACGTGATCTCATTTTGCCAGCGCAGGTACAAAGGGTACCGGTACTGTATACAGTTGCGCGATCGATAGGAGGAGGATGAAAAGGAGACTGAGAACAACGAGGAAGGACAGAGTGGAAGAGTACATGAAGGAAGATGGTTTAGAATGGATGTGTGGAATGCAAAGAGAATGATAGGTGAACCATAGGAGTTTATAAATGAAAAATCTGTGTGTGAATAAGGAGAGGAGGTGGGGGAAGGAAATATGCTGGAAGGGAGAAGGGGCAAGGAAGGAGGGAGAAGAAAAGGAGGAAAGGAGATAATGGATGAAGGAGGGGATGTAGGTTGCAGGGATAGGAAGGGGAAATAATAAAGGGTATAAAGAGGGGAAAAGAAGGAGGGGGATGTTGAAGGGGGTAGATTAGGGGGCAATGGAGGGAGGGAAGGGAGGTTTAGGCTTGGCGGTAGAGGGTGCGAGTGGACAGGAGATGATGAGGGAGGAGGAGAAGAGGTAGACTGGGAAGAGGAGGAAAACGAGGGATGTGAAGGAAGAGAAGAAATGTGGGTAGAAAAAAAAAAAGGTGGAGAGGAGGAGGGGGAAGAGGGGTGGGAAGAAGCACTAAGAGGAGGTAGTGTGAGGATGAGGGAAGGCAAAGGTTGGGGAAGGAGTTATGATGAGGAAGAAAGAAAGGGTAAGGAAGATGTGAGGGGAGGAGGGAGAAAGAAAGAGAGAAGGGGAGTAGGGGAGATGAGTAATGGGGAGAAGGGAAGAGAGGGAGAGAGGAGAGGGGGGAAAGCAAGGAGGACAGACTCGTTGGGTAGAGACGGTCCAATGAGAGGGTTGATTTGTTTACCTGTGATATACAAAGGTTCATCAGTGTGACTTTAGGTATGGTAGCGTTCACTCCTACTCCAATTCACTGTCACCTCGATACATGGAGAATTATACGGGATCTTAATACGACGGGGAAGGAGTCAGTGAGTCTATTGTTGCACACTGTTTAGTAAATACTGTAGATGTAGGGCTCTAAAAGTTTTGAATGTCATCTAGCCTATATAACAATGTAACAATGTCTGTCTGCTTGTTCGTCCACTCAGCATGACCACGATTTTCAAGCTACAATGTTGAATATTAGCATGGGAATAAATATGACCTAAAGGAAGGTCAAAAGCAGAATATGGACTGCCCGCGGAATTGTTAGAAAGGGTGCGGTTTTCAATGCCGACCCTCATTCCATGATAAAAGAAACGAAACTTTGCATGGCGATAGACAAAGACGAATGTAATTAACCGGTACCACAGAAACTACCCTTAAGTCAGGTAATATCCACAGTTTTCTAGATAAAGAAAGAACATTTCGTATGTGTTTAGATACAGAGCCATGAAAGTCAAGGGCACCACTGGAACTAAAGTTTGCAAGGATCCTGAAACCCCAAGGAACAATTCACAATTTTTTCAAGATTAATGGATGTAAATTAGGTTGGGTGTATATGTGGGAAAGGTTGTTGCTGTTGTTGCTACACCCCAACCTGTCTGGCCAAGCAGAGTAGTCGACCACAAGTATGCGTCTGATTCTGTGGGACCGTCCTACAGGTACAGTATAGTACATACAGTGTATAGGGATCCGGCACTTCCTTGTGTCATACAACTCCTTACCAAGGTCGAACCAGGGTTCTTCCTATGTAGAGCGAGGTACCGGGAGATAAGAGGGGATTTGATTTCTGGATGAACGCCACAGCTGCTTCCATCAATGTGTAGGCTCCCTGTTAGCATCATTAAAGGGTGTTTGTGTTAGAAGATGGCATGGTGGGAAGAGTTCATGGGCATGGTTGGTAAATTGGCCTTCCACTGTATTACCTATGTCTAATCTAAAAAAATTCAAGATATAAAAATACGAAATTGAAGATGTGTTTCTAAGTCAACATTCTTTAAAGTTATGTTGTCCATGGTGTTCTGGTTGCACCAACGGTTTGTAACTTGGCTAATCCGAGCAAAGCAGGGTGGGAGAGCTGGATGTATTAAACTGATGGTAGATAAGATAAAGCTGTATGTCTGTGTCTGTCTTCTAAAAAAAAAAAAAAGTACGATAACGTATATAATATTTACAGGACATTGTCTGATGGTATTTTTCATCTCAAGAGAGACTCCTCTGACTGAAGTCCTTCATAAGCATTTCAGATAACACATTCCGTATGATGGTGTCTTTTCATTCATACTGGCTAATTACATACCACCTTATTCATTTTAGGCCTTTCTCACTATTGTAACTAATCCCCCCCATACGACCAAGTGTTTCATTTTATGTTCTATCTCCTACCAGGTTTATTTAATTATAGACGGGTCTTTACTAGTCAATGTTTAATTAAGGGTATATATAACTCGCCCAGTTCAAAAAGCTGCTTCAAAATGAATGAAATAATCTGGTGGTCAAGGGAAATTTAGTACAGTACCAGTGCATTATTATTATCGCAAATCATTATACATTTTGTTTATGTATTACTTAGTGTTGTGTTATCTTTCACACACACACACACACACACACACACACACACACACACACACACACACACACACACACACACACACACACACACACACACACACACACACACACACACACACACACACACACACACACACACACACACACACACACACACACACACACAATCATTCAATCATGGGCGATTGTATGTGTGTATGCTCCAACATATGATAGATTGGAAAGATTGAAAGATGAGTTTTGGGCGAGAGTAGAAGCATGTATGGAAAAGTTTGAGAGGAGTGAGAGAGTAATGTTGATTGGAGACATGAATGGCAAAGTTGGGAACAATGAAGGCTGAGTGTGGATGGAGTGGTTGGTCAGTGGGGTGTGCCAGCTGAAGTAGATGGGAATGGTAGTGCTTTGGTGGACATCTGTGCTGGTAAGGGGTTGGCAATAGCCAACACCTACTTTCGTCATAAGATGATCCACAGGTATACATGGAGAGTAATGAGGAGGATGGATGGTGAACTTGTTGAACGAAAGGCAATGATAGACTATGTGTGTGTGGATGAGCGAATGAGAAGACAAGTGTTGGATGCAAGGGTGTGGAGAGGGTGGGGGAATGGAGTCTCGGACCATCACTTAGTGATGCATGGCCAAGGTAGAGCTGCAAAGAAAGTGGTTGAGGAGACGAAGGGGAAGACAGGAGGAAGCAGCTCCTGTGAGAAGAGTGGAGAAATTGCAAGATAGTGAGAAAAGGACAGAGTATAAGAGCATAGTGGAAGAAAGACTGGGAAGGTATGAGCTAGAGCAGATGGAAGGGGTGGAAGACGTATGTAAGATATTCACGGAAGAGATAAGCGCAGCGTGTGAGGCGGTTTGTGGAGTGAGGAGGAGATGCAAGGGTGTGCAAGGGACAGCATGGTGGAATGATGAGGTGAAACGAGCTGTGGAACAAAAGAAGGCATATGGTGAATGGTTGGTGAGTAGAGGTAGGGGAGAAGATGAGAGAGAGAAGAGAGAGGTATATGTGAGCAGGAGAAGGGAGGTTAAGAGACTGGTGAAGGAGAGTAAGAAGAAAGTGGATGAAGAGTTTGGGAGGAATCTGAGTGTGAAATGGAGGGAGAGTAAGAAATTGTTTTGGAAGGAGGTAAAGAAAGTATGGCAGTGTGAAAGGGGAAATAGTAGGGGAGTGAAAGATAGGAATAATAGATTGTTGGTGGAGAAGAGAGAGAAATTGAGGAGATGGAAGGAGCACTTTGAGGATTTGTTGAATGTAGAGAGTGAGAGCAGTGTGAGTATAAGTGGTTGGGGAATGGCTGGGAGAAGAAGAGATGAGAGGAGGGAGGAAGAGATCAGTAGGTCGGAAGTAGTGGAAGCGATGAAGAAGATTAAGCTGGGAAAGGCCTCAGGAATTGATGGAGTGTGTGGTGAAATGCTTAGGTATGGGGGTGAGATTGTTGTGGAGTGGATATGGAAGTTGTGTAGATTGGCTTGGGAAGAGGGAAGGGTTCCAGAGGACTGGAAATCAGGTATAATTGTTCCTCTGTACAAAGGAAAGGGGAGAGAGAAGTATGTGGTAACCATAGGGGTATTTGCCTTCTTAGTGTGACTGGTAAAATATATGGTAGAATACTCATTGATAGGGTTAGGCATATGACAGAGGAGATAGTTGGAGAAGAACAAGGGGGGTTTAGGAAGGGAAAAGGGTGTGTAGATCAGATATTTGTTCTAAGATGTTTAGTGGAGAAGTATCTAGAGAAGGGAAGGAAAGTGTATGCTGCCTTCATGGACTTGCAGAAAGCTTATGACAGAATAGATAGGCCAGGTATGTGGAAGGTATTGAGAATATATGGAGTGGAGGGGAAATTGCTGAGTGCTGTGAAGAGTATGTACGAGGGAGCTAGGGCTACGGTGCGAGTGGATGGTGATCTGAGTGAGTTCTTTGATCTCAATGTGGGACTGAAACAGGGGTGTGTGATGTCTCCATGGCTGTTTAATATATATATGGATGGGGTTGTAAAGGAGGTGCAAGGTAGGGCAGTGGATGTGGGGGTGGCCCTAATGAATGAGGGTGAGATTTGGAAGCTTCCGGTGTTGCTGTTTGCTGATGATACAGTATTGTTGAGTGAAGATGAATGGGAGTTGCAAGGTTTGGTGAATGAATTTGGGACAGTGTGTAGGAGGAGGAAGCTGAAAGTTAATGTAAACAAAAGTAAAGTTATGGTGTTTGAGAGGAATGAAGTCACAGAGTGTGCAGTGAGATTGGATGGTGAGGATATGGAGAATGTGAGTGCATTCAAGTACTTGGGTAGTGTGATGAGTAAGGATGGAACTTTGGGGGATGAAGTACGTGAAAGGGTACAGCAGGGAAGAAAGGTTGTTGGTACACTGAAAGCAGTGATGAGAAATAGGGAGGTGAGTATGGAAGTTAAGAAGTCACTGCATGATGGTATTGTGATCCTACCCTGACGTATGGAAGCGAGGCGTGGACCTTGCAAGAGGGGAACAAGTCAAGAGTGAGAGCAGTGGAAATGAGTTACTTGAGAGGAGCATGTGGAGTGAAGTGGAGGGACAGGTTGACGAATGAAGAAGTGAAGGAACGTTGTGGGGTAGATGTGGATGTGGTTGAAAAGATTAGGAGAAATACACTGAGGTGGTTTGGACATGTGGAGAGAATGGAGAATGAAAGACTGACTAAGAGGGTGTATGTAGGTGAGGTGGAGGGAGGGAGAGGGAGAGGTAGACCGAGGATGAGGTGGAGGGATGGAGTTGAGAGGTATATGAGGGAGGGGGTGAGTTGGGGGGAGGGTAGTCAAATGGTGGGTGACAGAGTGACTTGGAGGCGTTTTGTCTGCAGCCACCCTTTGCGGGATTAGGGCGTCGGGCTATAGATAGATAGATCTATCTGTCTGTCCATCTATGTATCTATTTATCTATCTACCTATCCATACGCCATTATATTTTCTGACTCCCCGAACCTTCTTTCTCTCTCTCTCTCTCTCTCTCTCTCTCTCTTCCAGCGTGGATCGGCTTCAATCTCTTCCGCAATACTTTTCTTAGAGTGGCATATGCTGTCCTACAAGAAAAATATCGGTTTCCTCCTTCTTTTCCCTTTGTCTCTCTCCCACACAACCATGCCTTCCTAATGGATCCTGGTCGGGTATTTAAGGATTTTGTTAAGTTTTAATTGCTTGTAGAAGTGTCTGTGTTTACTTTTATCTTACTTATATTTTTACTTCTGATACTCACTTATATTTTCATCCACATACGTTAAACACTTCACAACTAAAAACTGAATTAATATATACTTTAAGTTTACAGTATATGTATTCTTTTATATATTGCGTATATGACTGCTTGCTTTTTCTTCTCTCTCTCCATCTACCTCTCTATCAGTCTATATATCCATCCATCTGTCCATCCATCAGTCTATCTAACTATCTATTTACCTATCTACCTATCTATCAATCAATGTCTATCTATATATTTATCTACCTGCCTATCTATCTATCTATCTATCTATCTATTTATCTATCTATATCTTTACCCATATATCTATCCGTCTACCTATCTATCAATCTGTCTATCTATCCATCTATCTATCTGTCCATCTGTCTATCTATCCATCCATCCATCCATCCATCTATCTATCTATCTCTCTATCTATCCATCCAGCTATCTGTCTATCTGTCTATCTATCTGTCTATCTATCCATCCATCTGTCTAACTATCTATCTACCTATCTGTCTATTTGTCCATCTATCTATCCATCTACCTATCTATCTACCATGAACGAGCAATGAAGCTTAATAAGAACAAAAGAAAAACAGGACCATTTTGATAATTACTGTATTTCTTTCGCCTTAACCTGACCTAGATCTTTGTCCTTTTGAAGCATATTTCACACAGCTCAGTGGCAGAAAATGACAGTGCTGCGGCGCTACATTCATTCCATAGCACATCTTCGTGACTAGCATCATATTCTGGTGTTGATCTATTGTTACAGCTCAGCATTCAAGACGGAGAGATGGCAATTTTAGGCCAAGTTATAGAAAAAAGGGAATATGTCTTATGGAGACTTTTGTCCCTTGGAATTTGGGTAAGAATCGTGGCGGGACGAAGATTTCCATTCGTCAGTGCATTTTGGCAGGCTCTAAGTCTGATTTTCCCAGGATGATCTTTCTTCCACATTTTTCCTTTTTTTTTTTTTTTTTTCTCTAGCCTTCTTCCACTTACGCTAACCTAGCATAACCTAACAGATTAACATAACTAACAAACTAACCAAACCTGATAGGAAGAAGACAAAACTAACTTAACCAACACTTTACTGGATAACAAAAAGTGAAAAACTGGTACACAGAACGGAAACCAGCAGCCGGGACGCCATTTTTGAATTCCAGACGTAATTTTTCTTTTTTTATACAAGAAAGAAGGAACCAAAGGCCAGGAGCCCGCAAATCATTACTTCCAAGAAAAACAAAAAAGCAATACAAAAGAGAGCCAAATTCAAGATCCGTTCATTTCGAGATGCCTGGATAGGAAGCAGGGAATAAAGACAAAGGGAGACAGTTCCAGAGTTGACCTGTTGCATAAATGAAAGACTGCGAGTAACGGTTAATTATTGCATTAGAGAGTTGGGCAGAAAAGGGATGAGAGTTTGCTGCTAGACGGGTGCTACGTATCCGTCGTAGAGGTGAAGAGATGCAAGCAGACAGTGCAGAGGAGCAGTGACCATTGAAGTAGCGATAAAAGAGTTAAAGATGCAACAGTGCGGTGAAGAGACAGAGGTTGAAGGAAGCCAGTAAGAGGAGGAGAGTTAATGAGGCGAAAAGCCTTTGACTGCACCCTATTGAGAAGAGCTGTATGTGGGGAACCTCCCCACACATGAGAGTTGTACTCTACACTGGGGGAAATAAAAGTCGTGCATAAAGTCAACAACTATGCAGGGGTAAAGAAGGCACTGAGTAGGCTTAGCACACCTAATCTCTTGGAAGCAGATTTTACAAGACATACAACATGATCTTTCCAAGATAAGTCCCGAGTGAATGAAATCCCATATGTTCAGTGATGATGCAGGATTGAGCTGGATATTATTAAACATTAGTGGGTACTCCTGTGGAAGATTGTGTCGGGTTGATAGGTGTAAAAACTGAGTTTTTGATGCATTAAAACCAACAAGATTATTTTTACCCCAGTCAGAGATACGAACCAAGTCAGACATTAGGTGTGCCATAGCCTCATCCCTTCTTTGTTTAAGTAACTGCTGAGATGGACGGTGCGAGAACCGAATGGAATGGTCAAGGGTCGAATCATCGGTGTACGAGTGGATAGGGGTAGATGTACAGCTTATAAGGTCATTGATGAATAAAAGGAAGAGAGTTGGTGACAGGACAGAGCCTTGAGGAACATCATTTTGACATCTAGGAGAAGAACGATGGCCGTCTACAACAGCGGCTATAGAACGACCAGAATGAACCTGTAGATGATGACACAGATAGAAGGATAGAAACCGTAAGAGGGAGTTTGGAAATTAAAGATATATGCCAGACGCTTTGAGATCTCAAGTGCAATGGCAAAGCTTTCGCCAAAGTCCCGAAAGGAGGATGACCAGGAGTCTGAAAGGTTTGTGAGAAGATCGCCAGAGGAGTGTCCCTGATGGAACCCATACTGACAATCAGAAAGAAGGTTGTGATAGAATTTGTCTGTTAAGAATTGACTAGGAAACTTTTGAGACAAAGGATGTTAAAGCAATTGGACGATAGGTAGAGGGTTGGGAATGGTCACCCTTCTTTGGGACTGCCTGAATGAGAGCAGACTTCCAGCAAGAAGGAAAGGTACAAGTTGATAGACAAAGGTAAAAGAGTTTACCTAGGCAGGGTGTAAGCACAGAAGCACAGTTCTTGAGGATAACAGGAGGGACTCCATCAGGCCCATATGCCTTGTTAGTATTAAGGCCAGTGATGGCAGAAAATACATAAGCTGAAGAAATTTAAAAGTCAGCCATGAGGAAATCAGAGGGAGGAAGTAATGGAGAAACAGCACCGGAATCGTCTATATTGGAATTGGAGGAGAAATTCTGAGCAAGGAGATCTGCTTTATCAGTAGAAGAAATCGCTACAGAGCCATCAGAGTAGAAAAGAGGAGGGAAGGATGATGAAGTAATGTTGTTAGAAAGGTTTCTGGCAAGGTGTCAGAAGGAGCAGGGAGAATTTGAGTTTGAGAATTGATAGCATTTAGAATGGATGAAATTATTTTTAGGAGAGCAATGAACAGACTTAGCACGATTCCGGGCAGAAACATAAACAAGATGTGATTCAGGGGTGGGTACCTTTTATAGGCCCTCTCCTTGTTGTGGACAGCATTAGAACAAGCGTGATTAAACCAAGGCTTTCTTGCAGTAGTGAAAGGATATGAGAAAGGAATGTATGCTTCCATGCCCGAGAGAAAAATCTCTGTAATGTGCAAAGGACACTCAGATGTCTCACGGCCATGGAAACAGTAATCATTCCATGGAAAATCAAAGAACTGCCTGAGGGCCTCTCAATCTGCAGCTCCAAAGTGCCACAGTCGACGTTTCTTTAGGGGACCACACACCTTACCGGAGCGATAAGACAGGTCAAGGTAATAAGGTTGTGATTGGAGGAGCCCAACGGAGAAGAAAGATTAACAGGGTAAGCAGAATGGTTAGGTTTAAGAAAGAGGGCAAACATGTTGGAGCTTTCTCCAAGGTGGTCAGGGAAATGGGTAGGGTGCTGTACAACCTGCTCTAGGTCATTAAAGATAGAAAATATGTAGGCTTGTTCACCAGGTAGATCAGTGACAGGTGACGAGAGCCAACGGTGGTGGTGAACATTGAAATCTCCTAGAATGGAGATTTCAGAGAAAGAAGAAATGGAAAGAGTTTGTTCCATCGTAGAAGTAAGATAGTAGAAGAATATTTCATAGTCAGTAGAATTAAGAGATAAGTAAACAGCGCAGTTATACTTTAGAGAACGACAGGAAAGCCGAAGCCAGAAAGTAGAGAAATAGAAGAATGAAGTTAAGAAACACGAGAGCAAGATAAGTCGTTGAGTTCAAAAACACATTAGTAACCTTTGGCTTTGATATGAGTATAGAGAAAGTGGGAGGAAACAGAAAAGGTTTGCTGTCAGTTGCCTCAGACAGCTGAGTCTTTGTCAGGGAGTGAAGGTGAGGTTTAGAGGAGGAGAGGTGGTGTTCGACAGAAAGTTAGAGGAATGGCCGCGAATGTTGCAGAAATGAAGAAGTGAGTCAGACAGTGGTTCCAGGCATCTCGCTGAGTTATCTCCGGGAGAGGGACGGATGGGGGAATTTATGGTGCCTCCCCCCCCCCCCCCGGGACTCCGAGGCTAGGTTATTCTGTGCCATTTTTTTATTTATTTTGAAAAGGAAGTGTAGTGTGTACTGTGCATGTAGTTTGGTGAAGACAGTTAGAGAAACTTGTATTGGAGAGCATGCTGGCCTACTCTCTGTGTTACCGAAACACTGAAAAGTTCAGCAAAGGGGGTTGGTCAGGAACTAGTCCCGAGGGCTGATGAAACGAGAGCTCCAGCTCTCCCTGTCATCAGCTTTCCATCCACCTTGGGAGTACTGCCCTGCTCGACTGGTGCTTCAGTCTACTCCTCATCCATTCATTCATATTGGCATCATCTAATCCAGTGCCTCAAGGAAAGACTCGGCACCGTCGCACCTACGTCATCCCCCAAGACAAAAACAAGGTACAGTATTACGGTAAGTTGGGCCTAAGTTGGTTAGGTATACGTTGGAGTAATGTCAAAACACGGCTTCTCTGATGATTTTATGATCTAATTAGCGAAATTGAATCATCTATTCCCTAGCGAAGGTGCGACGTTGCCGAATTATTTCTCGCTGAACTCGCTCCGACGCTGCCAATGTGACAGGATCAGTAAGTGTACCCGAAGAATAAAAAAAAAAAAAAAAAAACCCTCCGGGACAACAGTAGTTTACTATTTCATCTAAGCCCAGACGATTTGATTTAGGTAACACTGAGTCACAGGAGCCTACTGATGTTAATACTGGTAACATTAACCCTCTCATAGTCGGGGCTACTCTAGTACTCTATTCCAGCCAGCATCAGACGATTTTACTCGGCTGAGAGTCAGTGGAACTTGTGTTAAAATCCTTGACACATACGAACCCAGAAACTTGAGGTGGAAGGTAAGGGGTTAGGGGAATGGAGCGTACTTCCTCACCCCCGGCCTCTCTCTCTCTCTCTCTCTGGTGGCGCGTATGTAGCCTACTATATTTTCTTCATAATATATGTGTCGCCATGAGTCATCCTCAGCGTACTCGGAAGGGTTAAGTTTTATTATACTGGAGATAAAGTTCTTTCCTTCCTCCCACCCTCCGAGCAAGCAGAGTTTTCTCCATCTTTACATTTCTTCCATCTCCACCTTCCCTCCATCTCCACCTTTCTTTCATCTCCACCTTCCCTCCATCTCCACCTTTCTTCCGTCTCTACCTTTCCTCCATCTCCACCTTTCTTCCATCTCTACCTTTCCTCCATCACCTTTTTTCCATCTCCACCTTCCCTCCATCTCCACCTTTCTTCCATCTCCACCTTCCATCCATCTCCACCTTTCCTCCATCTCTACCTTTACAAATTTCCACCTTTCCTCCATCTCCACCTTCTTTCCACCCCCACCTTTCCTCCATGTCTACCTTTCCTATATCTCTATCTTTCCTCCATCTCGACCTTCCCTCCATCCCTACCTTTCCCCCATCTTTACCTTCCCTCTATCTATACCTTTCCTACTGTATATCTCCATCTTTCCTCCATCTCCACCTTCCCTATATCTCTACCTTTCCTTCCTCTCCACCTGCCCTCCCTCTCGACCTCTCTTCCCTCTCCATCTCCTCCCCCACCTCTCCTACCTCTCCACCTTTCCTTCCTCTCCACCTCTTCTCCCTCTCCATCTCCCTTCCCTCTCCACCTATGCTCCATTCAAAACCTCTTCTCCCTCTCGCCATGTAAGCCACATTACTTCCGTAATACTCTCAAGCCCTTGTGAACCACTCTTAGCTGACAAAAATCGTCTGGCATGGGCTGGAATAAAGTAGTAGATTTGTCCGAGCATGAAAGGGTTAACGACACAGTATATAGATGGTTTTGTAACATTTCCATTAGGGAAAATCATTGCCTTTTATAACGGTGAATTAAACCAAAATTCTCCTGATAAACTGTACATTTCTAGACAGCCGTTCTACCTTCCCATATTTCTACTTAAGCTTCGCCACACATATGGCGAAGTTTATTGTTTTGGTAAGTATTATTATTATTTTATTATTATTATTATTGTTATTATTATTATTATTATTATTATTATTATTATTATTATTATTTTGCGTTTTCTTAGAGTTTGATGACGTTACCCTAGGGTAACCCAAATATTTGTGCGAAACATAAATGACCTTGACCTATTTTTGTAGGTCATATACTCATTTCTGGCGCAAAAATTGCACATTTGAAACTGAAATTGATTAGAAACTAATTGAGATACAGCTATCTGGTTGAAAATCCTACAGTGAAAAAGTTTGCTGAGAATTTTGGCTTAATATATAGCCATTTAGCCTAGTGGAATGTACTGAATTCAAATGAGGTCAGTGTTTTCTTTGTAACAAGTTTTAGAGAAAACCACAAAAGCTGTAATGCCGTGACTTTATAAAAATATAGCTGTAGTCCCTCTCATTATCTGAAAGCAATATGGTTACAGTTAACTATACAGTTAGCCGGTTATTAAGACATGTGTAAAATGTACCCTCGCTTACAAAGACAATCAGTTCCACAAGTAGTTAAGACAAAGCTTCCTTATTGTGGCCACACAATAAGTAAATAGGTTTATGTTGTATCGGAAAACCCTCTGCAATTCGGACTTGTACAAATCCTAACAAGAAAAATAACTTGATACTGAAATCACTGTATACTTCATCCATGCAAACCTTGCCTATGATAACGTATAAAATTACTTTGTTCTTGGTGCCTCCACACGATTTTACTCACCATATGAGTGGCTTTTCGTAGCAAAAGTGGTTAAATACAGATGTTTATTCTCCTTTCATTCCCAGATGCTCTCTGCTTACAAGCAAAATCGTCTGTAATAGCAAGAACAAAATAAAGATATTTTTTGACTGAAAAGTTAAAAGTTTGAGCCACTATGTCGCAATCACCCTGGATGAGCTATGCTGTTTGTCGTCGGGTAACTGATAGATGGATATTATTTGCCGAACCCTCCTAGGGGCCGACCTAGAAGAGCAAATATTACTGTGGGTGCATGAGCGTATGTGGGACACGCATGAGTGCATGTGTGTTTGGGACAGGGGTGAATGTTTATCTGTGGGGTAAGTGCATATGTGTGTGGTGGGCAGGGGTGAGTGTATGTGTGTGGGGCAGGAGTGAATGTATGCATGTGGGGGACAGGAGTGAGTGTATGTGTGTGGAGAGAAAGGGGTAAGAGTGTATGTGTGGAGGGCAAGGGTGAGTGTATTTCTGTGGGGGGGAGGGGTAAGCGTATGTGTGTGAGGGAAGGAGTGGGTGTATATTTGTGTGGAGGGGCAGGGTGAGTGAATGTCTGTGGGAGACAGGTGTGAGCGTATGTGTGGGGGGCAGTTGTGGGGATATGTGTGAGGGCAGAAGTGAGGGCACGTGTGTCTTGGGGGGACAGGTGAGAGTGTATGTGTGTGATCGGGGGAGAAGTGAGTGTATGTTTGTGTGGAGGGGCCGGTATGAGTGTCTGTGTGCGGGAGGGCAGGGGTGAGTGTATGTGTGTGGGGGGCAGGGATGAGTGTACATGTGTGCAGGGGCAGGGTTGGGTGATATGTGCGTGGGAGGCAGGGGTGTCTGTATGTGTGTGTAGGGTATTGGTGAGTGTTTGTGTGGAGGGGCAGGGACGAGTGTATTTCTGTTGGGGAGGGCAGGGGTAACTGTATGTGTCTGTGGGGATGAATGTATGTGTGTGGGGATGCAAATGTTTTATCATTTCACTTCTACGTCTTATTTTCTGCCCCTCACTTCTCCTTGTAACGCTCCTCGTTCTGGCTGTCTGTCTGTTACCTGTCATGAGAATAATCTCTCTTACCCATAACCTCCCATTTTTCCTTTCATTATCAGCAATTCCCAAACACTAGTATGACACAGGCTGGGATATTACTTGTGTTGTTGCTTGGTGATGAGGCTGTTAAGTGAAGATGAGGTGGAGTTACAAAGCATGCTGATTAAGTCCGGAGGTGTGAATGAGAATCGAAATTTGAAAGTGAATGTAGCAAAGAGTAAAGTTACTGTCTTTGAGCGGAATTAAACTACGGACAGCACAGTGATGCTAAATGGCCAGGAAATAGACAATGTGAACATTTTCAAATTTTTAGGTAGTGTGATAAACAGGAGCGCGATTTTGAAGGATGAATTGGAAGACAGTTTAAAACAAGGAAGTTTGCAGGTAGCTTACACTTAAAGCAGTGATATAGAATAGGGAAGTGAGTATGGAAATAAAGAAATCGTTGCACGGTAGCTTTATGATCCTCGCTCTTGCCGTATATATATATATATATATATATATATATATATATATATATATATATATATATATATATATATATATATATATATATATATATATATATGAAGTTTGACTCTATTAGAAGAATTAATGACAAGAGTGGCGAGGGTAGAAATGAGATATCTGAGGGGCATGAGGAGTATGTTGAGTTACTTAGATAGATAGATAATGATGAAGTTAAGAAGCTTTGTTGCTTTGATGTGCATGTACTGGAAGTAATCCGAGATAGTTTGGTTATGTGGAGAGAATAGAAAATGAGGAACTGACCAGACGAGTGTATGAGAGTGAAGAAGAGGGGTAGAGGGGGAGGAAGACCCCAAGGAAGAGCTTTAGGGATGAAATGGAGAAATATATGAATGAGGTTTGTGTGAGCTGGATGGAAAGCAACCCAACGACAGAGAACAAAGTGACATAGGGACAATATGTTTGTGGTCAGCCCTTCCGGAATGAACGTGTTTGGCTACAGGTGGTTAGACAGATAAGTATGCCTAACTATAGTTTTCATCCTCCACCTGACAAAATCAGAGGAGGGTGTTGTTATCACTGAGATCAATACGTGTCCGCGTGTAGAGTTGGACGGCAGGATGGCAGGGCGGCAAGGCGGCAGGCCGAGCATAGAGACTTTGTTTCAGGACAGAACTCAGAAACTATTCACTATAGAGTCATGAAATTTCAGATGGTTATGTTTCTCATAGTGAATTAGTGCCGTTTGATAGGCAGAATGCTGGGTCTTAAAATGCCTGCTGGTGGCTTTTGGTAGTATGAATGCCTTAAGATTAAATACTGTTATGAAACTGCAAAAATAGGCTACATAAAGCTTATTCAATCAATCAATCAATCATTTCCTGTGGCACCCCACGGGATGCATAGGGCCTCGATGAACTCTCCTCACCAATATTTGTTTCTTGCCATCTCCTTCAGGTCCCACCAACACTCCTCTCCTGCTTCTCTTTTCATTGTCCTCAACCAGGTTTCCCTCGGCCTACCTCTACCTCTTCTTCCTCTAGCAGTCCATTCTGGCACATCCTGTATTAACCCTAGATAGGTAATGTGGGGTCTCAGAAACCCCAGTCCCCGATATTTAATTTATAAAAATATGAGCATAAGGTCTACAGATCTGTCCGTCTCATTACCTTCCTGCCTAGTGATTCTCTTCATGGGAATGTAACTGGCACTGACTTTGCTCTATAGAGCCATTTGGGTATGTTAGACCCCAGATTACCTATAATGTAACCTCAGTTGAGCCCTCTTGTGATTTTTTTATTTCAGTTTGCTGTCTTTCTCCTTTTGTATACAGAAGTCCAACATCGGTCTACTGCAGACCACCCAAGGAATCATGATATTACTTTTCAATTTTGCAAGATTTAATTTTAAAATTTGTATACCTAAAATTTATTCATTTTTGCATAAACTTAAAAAAATATATATATTTTTTCAATTAAACTTTATTTTTTCTGGCCCTATTTAAAGATAAGGGGTTGAATTATTTGTGTATTGAAGCATTTTGAAATATCTCAAACGGAAGTTTTTTTTTTTTTTTCTTCCGTGGGGTCCGTCAGACCCCACGTTACCTAATATAGTTACAAAATCAAGATTACCTATCTAGGGTACTGCTTATTAGCTTAATGAATTTTTTGTCTTAAATCTTTGCAATTATTACACCTAGGAGGCAGAAACTGTACATGATAAATGATTATATGAATATCTAATTATGTATGACGTTTCATGACTACCTATTATATAATCATAAAAAATGGCTGCCTAAATGAAAAAAAGCACGAGTCATAATTTCGTCAGATCTGCTCGTCAGTTCACTATTACCATGGATAAACTACAGAAATGATTAAGTTTTAATGTCTCTGTATAATACAGAGAGAGGGTGGGAGAGGGCCATTATGCGCTTGGATAGTTGTGCAGGGAGGTGGGGCCATGTGCTTGGTAGATGGAGGGTAGCAACAGCGTTGCATTGCCTCTGTTTTCCATAATCAACAAACCCTATTGTAGTATTTGAAAGTTACTTATAACAGTCTAACGTCTGACCTTCTAATTCTGTCAAACAGGTATTTGGACTTTGGACTTTCCTGGACTGTAGCACTGCCGTCTGTGAATCGCATTTCTGTCCACCCCTTCCCAGTGCTTCCGCCTCCCAGACCTGCTTTCCACGAGAACGAAGCTAAAGCAAGTTAGTGTAGACTGGTGTGTGAGCAGGGAATGTGGGACAGGGAGAGTGGGGAGTGGTGTGGGACACAGGGTGTGGGGAGGAGTACGGGACAAGGGGAGTTGGGTGGGGTGTGGGACAGGGGGTGTGGGGAAGGGTAATGGGGGAGGAGAGGGGGAGAGGAGTGTGGAGGGCTGTGGGAACAATGTGTGTGAGAAAGATACGGAGGGAGGTGTGTGAAGGGAGGAAGTGGAAAAAAAGGATGTTTATAATACGAGCCTGGGCTGGAGTGTGTGTGTGTGTGTGTGTGTGTGTGTGTGTGTGTGTGTGTGTGTGTGTGGATATAGACCATGCCGATCAGGGTACTGACAGTGGCGTAACTAAGGCAATGTTGTGCTTCCGGTATATAAACAACACATCGTCAGAGCCACACAGCCGCAGCTCAGGTGAAGTGCGCTGCCACTAACAATAACTTTTACATTGAGCGGTTATAACGTGAAATAATGCATATTCCGGCCAACACACATGTACACATAACCAGCGCCATTCCACTCACCTCTCTGAATTTTAATTGGAATGTGCATCAGTACCACCAACATCGGCGTCATAATTATCATCATCCTCATAATTTTCGCAGTATTGTAAAGTGATTGGATGAACAAAAAATAAGATAACGCAAAGCAGTAAAAGGTTTAGAGATCCACCACCACCACCAACATCACCACCACCACCACCACCACCACCACCACCACCATCATCATCATCATCATCATCATCATCATCATCATTATGGGATGGATAGATGCCAGCAACATGAATAAAAGATAATACGATCAACATGAGTTCCCAGCGAAAATGGGCCATTCCTCTTATTTCTACCTACATCTGTCCGCTTCGTATAACGCGAACTCCAGGATCAGATCTTCTTTGAGGGAAAGTGATAGTCAGAATTAATCACTTCTCCATGCTAGCCAGAAATAATCAGAAAAGAGGTGCTTATATTGACAACAATGTATGAGATAATGGAAGTATTATATTAAGTATGTTTACTAAAACCATCGACAAAATTATAGTGGAAGTGTTGTTTTAGCCATGTTTACTATCATTCCCCTCCTTCCCCTCATCATCATCATCATCATTTTAACCCTCTTCTCCAAAATACATGAAGTGGTAGAGTCTCCAGATAGGAACAGGAAAGTAGCAGAAAGTGAAGAACCACCAAACAGAGCACCCAGTGAAATATACCACACAGCCATTCACTCCATCTTTCAAACCTTCAGAATTCTTCTCTTCATCTCACAGGCTGATAACCACACAAGTCGGAGCCTAAAAAAACTTGTGGGATCCATGCTGTCTGCTGACTACCAAGTTGAAAATCGGTGTGCATCCTTTGTTATGAAAAGATGCGGACCTGACTATCCATACACTTCATTACTGTACACTCAATAAACCTTTCTGCGATGCAAGATTCTCATGCATATCTCGTCTGTCCATGTCTATCCTTCGTCATTTTCTATGTTCCCCATCTCTTATGGATAATGAGCAGAGGATAATACTTCCACGAATGGCCCAACGTCCTCCTGACTGAATATTCGCACCATTAGCTTATTTTTCAGGATCAGTCACTCGACTACTGCATATAAAGTAGTAGTAGTAGTAGTAGTAGTAGTAGTAGTAGTAGTAATAGTAGCCCAGGGGACGTCTGAAATGTGAACCCAGTGGACTGCAGGTTGAAGCTGTCCACAATCTCCCTTTCAGAGGAGAGGGAGGGACATTTACATAAACTGGCAAACGTCCCACCATTTCTGTATCGGGGACACAACATGAGGGGGTCCCTTTCCATGAACTGAAGGTGTGCTTCTCCAACAAAGGAAGGAATACAAAAGAATGCAAACAATACAGTACCTGTTACTTCTTTAAAGGTTGGTTGTAGTAAGGCAAGTTATTAATACCGCGTATATTCTGGGTGTGAGAACAAGGTAGCTAAACGCAAAACAACAGGATATCTTCACCACCTCCATCCACCAATACCTCCAACAGAAGCCGGTAGGGAAAAAGTAAAAAAGATCACCTTATGATAATAAAAAACTGCCATAGAAATTAAACAAGAAGGGTTAAGCTGCAAATGTATCATTATGAGGGCCCTTTGGTCAAGTGTTTATATAAGTGTAACAAGTCATTTAATCAATTGATTCCACGAGAGGAAATCCAATCAACACAGTTCTTACAGCTCTTTCACTTTAACTTAGCCTGGATTTTCGTCCTTTTCTGCTTTATTTAACGTAATGCATAGGCAGAAGAATAAGATAGTGCTACGGCTTTATACCCTTTCCATAGCACTTCTTCGTGACTACAATTATATCTCACTGTTAATGTATTGTTATCGCTGAATATTCAAGATGGAGAGATAGCACTTTGAGGCAAAGTCAAAGTGAAACGAGTATAGTTTATCCATGCATACACTCATGCACTCACTGTTCAAGCCTTCCAAATGTAATATCAGACGATAGAAAATCAGCTCAGAAATGCGGATATCAGCTCAGCAATACGGAAATCATCGCATAAATACATAAATTACCTCGGAAATGCGGAAATCAAAGACGCGGAAATCAGCTCAGAAACGCGGGAAAAAGCTTGCAAATACGTAAATTCGCTGGAAAGACGAAAATCAGCCCCCGAGAACAGATGCAACAACCATTCTCTTCTTCAGACTACCAGAAGCACCAGGCAGAATGGGGGGAATGGGAAGTGGGGCAGTCAGAGTCCGAACAGTTAGATGGTGGAATAGGTTGAGTAAAATGAAAGAGTCCGGACTACCAGAGGGTGGAATGACTGGTGTGGAATGAGAGTTCGAACTATCAAATGGTGGATGAGTGGAATAAAATGAGAGTGCAGATTATCAGGAGGTGGAATGAGTGGAGTTGAATGAGAGTCCAGGCTATTAGATGATGGAAGGAGTGGAACATAAGAACATAAGAAGAGAGGATAACTGCAGTAGGCCGGTTGGCCCATGCTAGGCAGCTCCTAGAAGAGTAACTGAACTACTAGAATGAGATAAGGATAGCAAAGAAGAAGGCTCTCCCCCGCCCTCCAAACCCTCCAGCCGAAGCCGGCAGGAAAAAGTCAGAAAGAACACCACGCCGTATAGAAAAACTGGCGTGGACATTTAAAGGAAAGTGTGAAAGGAGAATAGAGACTATCATAGTGTGACCTGAAAAGAAAATTTATTTTTGAATTAGTATTGGTTATAATATTTTCTTTATTCTATATCCACCCCTTTTTTGTCATATGCTTATCTAGCCTATGCTTGAAACTCTCAATGGAAGAGGCAGCAACTACTTTACTAGGTAGCTTATTCCATTCGTCTACTACTCTATTACCAAACCAATTTCTACCGATTTCCTTTCTGAAACGGAATTTTTCTAGTTTGAAACCATTATTTCTAGTTCTATCCTGTATGCTCACTTTAAGTACCTTGCTAATATCTCCCTTATTTATACCATTCATCCACTTAAAAACCTCAATTAAGTCTCCCTTACTCTACGCCTCTCTAGCGAATGCAGACTTAGTCTTTTCAGTCTGTCTTCATATGACAGGTCTCGGACGTCATGTATCATTTTTAGTCATTCTTCTCTGTACATTTTCTAACGAATTAATATCCATTCTATAGTAAGGACACCAAAATTGTACTGCGTAGTCTAAATGTGGCCTTACTAATGCTAGATAAAGTTTCAGTATTACTTTAGATGATCTATTGCTCACGCTTCTCGAAATAAATCCTAGGACCCTATTTGCTTTATTTCTCGCATTAATGCACTGTTGCCTAGGTTTAAGGTCGTTACTAATCATAACTCCTAGATCTCTCTCGCATTCAGATTTGCTAATTTCTTTTGTTATCTAAGCTGTATTTAGTATCTCCAATGGTCTTGCCTACGTTAAGTACTTTACATTTTTCAACGTTAAATTCCATTTGCCAAGTTTTAGACCATTTGGACAATGTATCGAGGTCTTTTTTGTAAGTTATGGCAATCGTCAGTCGAGTTAATGATACGCCCTATTTTTGTATCGTCGGCAAATTTGCTGATTCTGCTATTGACTCCTAAGTCTAGATCATTTATATATATGATAAATAATAAGGGACCGAGTACTGAACCCTGTGGTACACCGCTAGTTACTAATCCCCAGTCCGACTTAGTTCCATTTATTAATACTCTCTGCTTTCGTCCTTTCAGCCAAGATTCTATCCATTTTAAGATATCGCCGTCTATACCGTGTGCTCGAACCTTTCTAACTAACCTTTCGTGTGGGACTCTATCAAAAGCTTTACTAAAGTCCAGATAAATAACATCGTAAGCTTTATCGCTATCTACTGCCTCATAGACCTCCGAGTAGAATGACAACAAATTTGTGAGGCAGGATCGTCCTTGCCTGAATCCGTGCTGACTTTCGTTTATAAGATTAAATCTTTCTAAGTGTTCTCTAATCCTATTTGCCAAAATTGACTCTAACATTTTTCCTACTATAGACGTTAGACTTATCGGACGATAATTCGACGCAGCTGATTTATCACCCTTTTTAAAGATGGGCACTACGTTTGCGGTTTTCCACGCCTCTGGAACTTCTCCTGAACTTAAAGAGTCATTAAATAACGTTAAAAGTGGCTGACATAATTCTTCTTTGGTTTCTTTTATAATTTTTGCATATATATCGTCCGGACCTGGCGATTTTTGAGGTTTTAACTTGTTAATTTCTTTCAATACGTCCTCCTTACTAATGGTTATTTTACTAAGAATATTTTCCGTATTCTCATGGTAAATATTTGCTGCTTGAGGGACCAGGCTTAGATTTTCCTTGGTGAATACTGATATGAAATAATTATTTAGGATGGAGCACATTTCTTTATCTTCACTGGTAATGTCACCTGATTCTGTTCTGAGTGGTCCTATCCTATCTTTATTTTTCGTTCGGTACATTTGATAAAAACCCTTGGGGTTTACTTTTGATTCCACTTGCAACCTTAATTTCATAACTTCTCTTGCTTTTTCTTATCTCCTCTTTACTTCTCTATTTAAAATTGTGTACCGGTTACGTAAGTGTTCCTCTCCACGTTTTATTTTTCTATATATTCCTTTCCTTTGGCCTATGAGAGATTTTAATCTGTTGTTTAACCATCTTGGTTCTGAATTGTTAGTTCTAAACGGTTTTGAAGGAATATATCTATCTTGGCCTCCGTATATTATATTTATTAACTCGTTATACTTCTCACTGGTCGAACGTCTGTTTGGTACTGGAGCTGAGTTAATTTCCGTCACGTGGACTACATTCCTATCTACCACCTCCCCCCTCACAGACACCTGACGGACATCCCCACGTGCTTCCTGCGCCTGACCTATGACCTGGGGATCCCCACTAACCTGACATTCCCTCAAATAGCTAATCTCCCTGTGGAATACCGCTCGAAAATAAGCTCTTAAGCCATCGAAATCTCCTAGACGAAAATTAGGAACGGTGGAGGTATTTTCAGTGGAACAGACATCCCAAATAAATTTGAACTTAATTACTTCATGATCGCTATTACCAAGTCGTCCACCAACCTCTATATCGCTAATGATATTTTCTTTATTAGCTAAAACCAAATCTAGTATATTATTACCTCTGGTGGGCTCCCTGATATACTGATAAAGGAAATTATCCTGTACTACCTCTAGAAATTCCTCTGACTCTGCATCTCCTGTCTGATTTCTCCAATCTATCCTTGGTAGATTAAGGTCCCCAACAATTATTACTAAGCTGGACTGTGATGCTTTCCTAATTTCCTCCCAGAGGTATTTACTATCAGCTCTACTTAGTTTAGGAGATCTGTAAATTGCTCCTAAGACTAATTTCTCCCTATTGTTACTAATTTCAACCCAGACACTTTCTGTGTCCCTATTTACTTTAATGTCTGCTTTATTGTAACAGTTTAATGAATCCTTTACATAAATAGCTACCCCTCCCCCTTTCTTCCCTGACGGTTTGACACAAAAATATTATAGCCTTTTATCTGATATTCTGCTAAAAATTCTCGAGTGTCTGTATTCATCCAAGTTTCACTAATAACGGCAATGTCTATTTTCTCTGTACAACTTAAAGCCCTCAGTTCATCCATTTTATTACGTAAACTCCGGCTGTTTGTGTAGTACACTTTCAGATTATTACGAGTAGTTATGCCTTTACCTTGGCAATTACTGTTATTTATTTTATTACTAACTGGGAAACTCTTTACTTTACTAATATAACAATTTTTTGTACTATCGCTTATCGCCCTTCTATCATCGCTTGTTCTATCATCTATCATCGCCTGCTCAATTTGAGGTGCCTGAGTGGATATATCTACACTATTGGTTGAACTTTTGTTCTTAATTTTGCAAGTATCGATGCAACTATCCAAACATGGTAATAATGATTTCTGACTGTAGTTGCTGCATCTTCCTGTACACCTACTTCTCAATCTCGAAAAATCCCTCCAACTCCCTATCTATCATTCCAGCTAAAACAGTAACTCCTTGCCTGCTAAGATGAGTCCCATCCCAACTATACAAGGCACTTCGTCCATAAAACCGGTCCCAGCTGTCTATGAAAGGTATTGCATTATCTTTGCAATACCTTTCAAGGCGGCAATTAAACCCTATTGCCCTGCTCAACCATTCCCTTCCAACCCGCCACCTTGGTAAAACACCAAGCACTACAGGGGTTCCTCCCCTCTCCCTAACCTTTTCTAACATCAACTTGTACCTTTTCCACAGTACCTCACTCTTACGGCTACTAATATCATTGCCTCCTACACTGAGGCACACAGTGGGTTTGTCACCACTTTCCTTTACGATATTTGAAATTTTATCTACCACATTAGCCACCCTGGCCCCTGGAAGACACACATGTTTAGCGAGTGGAGTATACATGGCCCTGTTCAGATATCTCACCTGGGAGTCTCCAACAACAACAACATTTTTCTTACCTTTCTTGTTCTGTTTATACTTACCTGTACTGGAAGTTCCCTCACCGTCCTTCTCCTTTACTTCCCTCTCTGCCTTCCCTTCACATTCGTCCCGTAGTGCGTCGAATGTATTAGTTGTCTTAATTTCCGTTTGTTTTTTAAGAGTGAACTTCGTTGCACCCTTGTTAACTAGTGTCCAACCTTCAGCCTTTTTCTCTTTCTCCTCCAACATCTCCTCCAACAATTCCCTCATCTGTGCCTTCTCCTGCCTGAGAATTTGTACCTCCCGCTTCAGTTCGAGAAGTTCCTCCTTTAATTCAAGGTAGTCCTTTTCAGTACCTGCAGTGGGGACACAGCTCTCTGCCGAGGAAGCCATTACGCACTAGTTCACACAAGGTAGCACACACTATCACGGGTCACTACGGGTCACCACAACACACACACTCACGGATCACTAGCACAGCACTATCGCTGATCACTACAACACACTAACACAACCACTATCACAGATCACTAAAGCACACTAGCACAACACTACCACAGGTCTCTAGCACGTCTGAGCTGACTGGCCTCACGAGAGGGAACAGAAGACAATATAAGACAGGAATGAAAAATGAGAGTACAGAGGACAATCAGAGCTAACAACAATGGGAGAATCAGACCACGAAACTAATCAGAGAGAATTGGAATGAGGGAATCAGAGCAAAGAAAGCAATGGGAGTTACCTGAAATGAGACTCAGGGCACAGAGTGAAATGAAATGGCAGAGTAAAGAGTCCAATCAGAATGGGCTGGAATGATAAACGTAAGAAACAGAGCAGAGGGTTGAATCAGAAATTGTGGAAGGAAAGGTGAGAGAATCAGTATATGAAGGCCAATCAGTTAAGTAGAATGAGAGGGGAAAGTACAGAGAATCAGAGCTTAGAATACAATCAGAATGAGTTAGAATTAGAGGGGAGAGTACAAACATTCAGCAAATAGCAACCAATCAGACTGAACTGGATGAGAGGGGAGAGTGCAGAAAAATATCAATGTTGAAGTCAGTCAGAGTAGACTGGAATGAGCGAAGCAGGGTACAGAGGCCAATCTGAGTAGAATGGAAAGAGAGAGTATCTAAAGGCAGTCAGACTTGGATGGAATGAGAGGCCAGAAATTTAGAATACAGAAGCCAATCAGAATGAAGTGAAATGAGAACCAAGAGAAGTAGAGCATTAGGGCCACTCAGAATAAACTAAAATGAGAGAATGAAATTGCAGAAGTTAATCAGAGTGAACAGGAATGAAAGAATTAGAGTATAGGCCAATCAGGGTGAGAAGAAATGAAAAAATCGGCAAATATAGGCCAATCAGAGTGGATTAAATGAGAGAATCAGAGCGTAAAAAAACAGAGTGGATTGAAATGAGAGTGGAGGAATCAGAGTTTGAAGATCAGACTTGAAATTAGAGTAAAAAGAATTATACGTGGAAGAATCAAGATATAAAAGTCAGAGTGAACTGGAAAGAGGAGAGAATTAGAATACATAGACCAATCAAAAAGACCTCTTGTGAAAGAAGTGAGAATCTAACACAAGCCAACCAAAGAATCAACACATAGAAGTATAGTGAGTCAGTAATAAAAGGAGTAGGAGAATCAGTAAAAGAATCAGGAAGAAAACATTAAAAGAACTAGTAAGAGAATCAGTAAAGAGAACCACGAAGCGAACCAATAAAAGAATCAGTAAGAGAATCAGTAAAGAGAACCAGGAAGGGAACCAGTAAGAGAATCAGTAAGAGAAGTAGTAAAGAGAACCAGGAAGGGAGGAAATAGGAAATAAGAGAATCAGTAAAGAGTACCAGGAAGAGAACCAGCAAAGAGAACCAGTAAGATAACCAGGAAAAGAATAAGTTAAAGAACCAAGAAGAGAAATATTAAGAGAATCCCTAAGAGAATCAGAACAAAGCGACCAATTGAGGTAAACGAAAAGAGAGAGAGAGAGAGAGAGAGAGAGAGAGAGAGAGAGAGAGCGAATATGAGACAGAATGGTGAAAATCAGAATGGCTGTCACTGCCAACACTAAGGCCTTAAGTATATTGAATTTTAACATGCCCTATTGGCGTGAATTATAGCCAGAGAGGGTGGGAGGGGGAAGGGAGGATTGAAGGACTGGGGTGGCGAGATAAGGGGAGGGGAGGGGTGAGATGATTGGGGAATTGGAGGGCTGGAAGGAGAGAGACTGGGGAGAGAAGAGGGGAGGTAGTTGGGGAATTCGAGGGTAGGGGAGAGATATTAAGGGGATGAGGGTAGAGGTGGCTGGGGAATGGGAGGGTTGGGGAGGAGAGAGACTGGAGGAAGCTGGCCGGGGGAAACTGTGGGAAAGATGACTAGAGACACTGAAGGAGAGTAACTAGGAGTAGGTGACTGGGGAAATGGTGGGCTAGGAGCCAGGGAATGGAGGAAGGATGGGGGAGGAAGGGATGAATAGATAGAGACTGAAGGTGAGAGAGTGGAGGTGACGGGAAGTAGCAAATGAGAGAGAGGAGGGAAGGGAGGGGGGACGAACAGAGGGGTGAGAGAGAGATGTGCGTTTGGGAGGTTGGGGGTGCGGCACGGAAAAGGGGACAGAGGGGAAGGAGGATGGAGAAGGGGTAGGAGAAGGAGGAGAAAAGGCTGGAGAGGGGGAAGAAAGGGTGGGAAAGGGACTGGGAACGGGAAGCGCTGAGGTTACTGCGCCTCAAAATGACTCGCCATAGTCACTCATAAAAGCCGGGCCATCAGTGTGGATAATTAATCCTTTCACCACGAGGACCTCATTTTTATACTCGCTGCCACCAGACGACTCTACTTAGTGTAAAAGAGTCACTCAGGTATCTAACCTTCCCTTCAAGTCTAAATACGTTCTAGTTGTTATATTCTTGCTGCTGACAAGAGATTTTATTAGGCAATGGAGAGACTCTCTGTTACACTCTGTTCACTTTAAATTTACCATTTCTCAGTCTTGGAATGATGAGCTGTAACAAGATATAAGTACTTTATGATGCTAGTCACGAAAAAGTCCTATGAAAAAGTACAACCGTAGCACTGTATTTTTCAGCCACTGAGCTACGGGAAATAAGCTGCAAAAAATGTATTGGGACTCCATATTGTAGTTACAAATCATAATAGATAGATAGATAAATAGATAGATAGACAGCTCTATGCGAGCCTGGGAATGGGAAATGAGCTTGCAAATTACACTGAGGAAAGCTGACGACAGTGGCCAGTAAGGAGATGATGCAGTTAGTTGTCAGCAATCCACCGGTGAACAAAGCCTTAGTGACCATACACACACATACACACATACTCACACACAGGCTTCTAGAACTTTCCACCCACAAGGAACACACGTGACACAACCTCTGCTATACCAGAATTTAGGAAAGAGAGCTCAGAAGGAGACAGGCGATAGAAGAGACAGGTCGCAGGGAGAAGGGCTTAGCAACTTGAGAGAGGGACAGAGAGAGCGAGACAGAGAGATAGCTAGTGGGACTCTATACTTCGCTCTGTGTGAGAGACTTGTTAATATTTCCAAGACAAATAAAAATAGTCCCATACTATTCTTTACCTCTCCTGTCACTACATGACAAATGGGAAAGAAGATTAGCTACTTACAAAGCTACTCAAATATAATAACCGCTCGTCCACAAGTCTAATATATATAAAACTCCACTACAAGTAACTACAAAGTCTTTTATGACATTTGGTGGCAGCGGTGGGATACACATACTTACACATACTTCAGTTATCTGCATAACTCAAACACTAAATAATCACCAGCAATAAATATTCTACACTGTATATATTCATTCATTTATTATAACATTTATTTACTACCAACGAGTGTTACCATTTATACCTACATAAAATACGTGTTACATACATACGACTATACATTATTACATCTACAAAGTAATAAAGAAAATATACCATCACAGTTACTCAGTGAGCAATTAAAAGAACTGTATTTAACATTTATTAATTAAAGCTACCTAGTGGAAACAGACAAATTAAGATACAAGGTAAACTAGAAAAAAAAAAAAAAATGGCCAACACAAATGATGTTAGCAAGAATGAACATCTTCAACACAATCGTGAAGACAATGATTTCCACACAGTGCTGACACACATATTACCCACGATAGGTACAAGTGAACAACAGGTCAGTGTATATAGTTAATACTGTATATAGTGTATATATATATATATATATATATATATATATATATATATATATATATATATATATATATATATATATATATATATAGTGTATATATATATATATATATATATATATATATATATATATATATATATATATATATATATATTTTATATAAAATAACAAAATATGGGACTATCTATCTATTTATTGCCAGACGCCTCAATCCCGTTTCGGGTGGCCACAAACAAACCGCCTCCAAGTCGCCCTGTCCCCTGCCATTTCACTCCCCTGCTCCCAACTCACACCCCCCTCTCTCATATACGTACCTCTCCACCCCATCTCTCCATCTCATCCTCGGCCTCCCCCTCCCTCTTTCCCCTCCACCTAACTCACATACACTCTCTTCGTCAGTCTTTCACCCTCCATCCTCTCCACATGGCCAAACCACCTCAGTGTGTTCCTCATAACGCTTCCTATCACATCCACATCAACACCACAACGCTCCTTTATATCCTCATTTGTCAGCCTGTCTCTCCATGTGACTCCACAGGCTCCTCTTAAATAACTCATTTCCACGGCTCTCACTCTTGACTTGTGTCCTTCCAACAACGTCCAAGCTTCACTTCCGTACGTTAGAGTTGGTATCACAATACTGTCATGTAGTAACTTTTTCACTTCCATGCTCACTTCTCTGTTTCTTATCACTGCTTTCAAAGAACCAGCAACCTTTCTACCCTGCTGTACCCTTTCAAGCACTTCACCCTCCAAACCTCCATCCTTACTCATCACACTACCCAAGTACTTAAACATACTCACATTTTCCAATTCCTCACCATCCAACCTCGCTGTACATTCACTGACTTCACCTCTCTCAAAGACCATCACTTTTACTCTTCCCTACATTCACCTTTAGATTCCGTTTCTTACACACTCTCTCAAACTCATCCACCAAGCCTTGCAGCTCCCCTTCGTCTTCACTCAACAACACAGTATCATCTGCAAACAACAGTACAGGGAGTTTCCAAACACTATCCTCTCTCACCAGGGCCACTCCAACATCCACTACCCTACCTTGTACCTCTTTTATTACCCCATCCATGTACAGATTGAACAACCATGGAGACATGACACATCCCTGTTTCAACCCAACTTTCAAAGAGAAAAATTCACTTAGTTCACCATCCACACGCACTGCAGCCTTCGCACCATCGTACATACTCTTCACAGCATTCAACAACTTCCCATCTACTCCATATATTCTTAACACTTTCCACAATCCTAGTCTATCCACCCTGTCATATGCTTTCTCCAAATCCATGAAAGCCGCATACAACTTCTTTCCCTTCTCTAGAAACTTTTCCACTGAAGATCTGAGAATGAATATCTGATCTACACAACCTCTTCCCTTCCTAAAGCCTCCCTGTTCTTCTCCAACTAATTTCTCTGTTCTTTCTCTAACTCTGTCAATAAGTATCCTACCATACACTTTTCCTATTATACTAAGAAGACAAATGCCCCTATGATTACCACACACTTCTTTTTCCCCTTTTCCTTTGTACAAGGGAATAATTATACCTGACTTCCAATCCTCCGGGACTCGACCTTCCTCCCAGGCCAATCTGCACATCTTCCACATCCATTCTACTACTATCTCTCCCCCATGCTTCAGCATTTCACCACACACTCCATCAATTCCTGGGGCTTTCCCTGATTTAACTTTCTTCATTGCTTCCACAACTTCTATCCTACTGATTTCTTCCTGTCTTCTCACCTCCCTTCTTCTCCCAGCCATTCCCCAGCCACTTATACTCGCATTACTTCCATCCTCCACGTTCAACAATTCCTTAAAGTGTTCTCTCCATCTGCTCACTTTTTCTCCCTTCTCCACTAGTAATCTACCATTTTTATATTTCACTCCCCTGCTAACTTCACTTCCACCCTGTCTTACTCTTTTCACCTCTTTCCAGAACATTTTCTTACAGTCCCTCCACTTTTTTATATAAAATAACAAAATATGGGACTATATTATATCATTTTCAGGAATACCTGTGCAATATAAACTAAACTTTAAAAAAGTATCCCAAGGAAATTAGCCAGTAATTATGCAACCATGAACAACATAGAAAAAGCGTACACAAGCGAAGAAAAACAAACTATACATACAAAAAAAAAAAAAAAAGAAAGAAAGAAAGAAAGAAAGAAAAGTAAGAAAGAAAAAAGAGAAATAGAGTAACATCACATGACAAACAAATGAAAATAAGTGTAAGTGTTACTACATATGCCAAAATACCACATAAACTACAAACAAAAAAGCAAATTGTTGTCTCCACAAGCAAGTGGCATGACACATCATATCATCGACCGCAGCATATGTTAGGACTGCAATTATTACAATTATGTAACGACAAACGATTGCATTATGTTACACTTGCTACAATTATGTAACTACAAACAATACTACAAACAATATGTACCATTTATGTAACAGTTGCATTAACAAGATGTAACTTGTATGTAACTTTAACTACAGTTATGTAACTACAAACGATATGTAACAATTATGTAACGACAAACGATTGCATTATGTTACACTTTGCCAATTAACAGTTGCATTAACAAGATGTAACTTTTATGTAACTTTAACTACAATTATGTAACTACAAACAATATGTACCATTTATGTAACAGTTGCATTAACAAGATGTAACTTTTATGTAACTTTAACTACAGTTATAAGGCCAAGACACTTATGTAATAGTTGCCTTAACAAAATGTAACTACAATTATAAGGCCAACACAATTATGCATTGCACTACAATAACCCAAGTACATACTGTATTACAGTTAAATAATTTACTTTAATGCATTTATTCAAATATGTATACAACTTGTTTAAAATGTAATATTACTAAATAATCACTATTTACTATAAATATTATATGTATACAATATTCATACAATTATGTTACTTTTACAATATTATGTATTTCACTTAATTAGCTTATAAGTTCATTATAATGTGTATATAATATGTATTAATATGTTAGGACTATTAACTGTCGATGGTACGCCATTTTCGCGTGACCGAGGAATGTATTGGGACTCCATATTGTAGTTACAAATCATAATAGATAGATAGATAAATAGATAGATAGACAGCTCTATGCGAGCCTGGGAATGGGAAATGAGCTTGCAAATTACACTGAGGAAAGCTGACGACAGTGGCCAGTAAGGAGATGAAGCAGTTAGTTGTCAGCAATCCACCGGTGAACAAAGCCTTAGTGACCATACACACACATACACACATACTCACACACAGGCTTCTAGAACTTTCCACCCACAAGGAACACACGTGACAACCTCTGCTACACCAGAATTTAGGAAAGAGAGCTCAGAAGGAGACAGGCGATAGAAGAGACAGGTCGCAGGGAGAAGGGCTTAGCAACTTGAGAGAGGGACAGAGAGAGCGAGACAGAGAGATAGCTAGTGGGACTCTATACTTCGCTCTGTGTGAGAGACTTGTTAATATTTCCAAGACAAATAAAAATAGTCCCATACTATTCTTTACCTCTCCTGTCACTACATGACAAATGGGAAAGAAGATTAGCTACTTACAAAGCTACTCAAATATAATAACCGCTCGTCCACAAGTCTAATATATATAAAACTCCACTACAAGTAACTACAAAGTCTTTTATGACAAAAAGACGAAAATCTGGACCAAGTTAAAGTTAATGAACTATAGTGAATTTAATTTTTAGCCAGCAAACGTTATGCTAGATTTCAGTATTATTCATTTACAATTTTATTCAACTCAGGAGAGACTTTACGAGCTGGAAAGGTTTGATATTGCCTTCACTCATCCCTTCACTACCAGGGGACTTTTTGTAAATGAATTAGGATAGTTTGACAGCAACCCTAATAGACTGTGCTTAAAAGGGTTAACTGGATGATAATAATAATTATAATAATAATAATAATAATAATATGAGACATCAGAACGTAGTACGTAGCCAATTAAAGTACGCACCATCAGAGTACACACCATCAGAGTACGCACATCAAAGTACACACCATCAAAGTACACACCATCGAAGTAAAATTAAATATATGGATGTATACCCAGTCAGATGAACCCTCTCAATACGTTGCCATCTATTTTAACTTTATTTTTGCTACAGCCAAGCTATTTGATTGAGATAATAGCCAGCAATCAAATAGCTACTTAAAATGCACACAACCCATCAGAAAAAAAAAAAAAAAAAAACAGTATCATTATCCGGTCACAGGTCATGAGGATACCATTCACCTAACCCAACCTAACATGACCTAACCTAACGTAACCTAACCTAACCTAACCTAAACTAACCTAACCTATCATTACCCATCAGCTTAGAGTGCATCGGATAACAGCCTTTTACTCTGTCAGTGTTTATGAGATTACAGATCATCAGGATATTATTCATGTAATCTGACCTAACCTTCTCAAACCAAAACTAACCTCACTTACCGTAACCTAACCCATTTTGTCGTCCATCAGATAACAGCCAACTACTCTGTCAATGTGTAGCAGATTACAGTTCTTTAGGATCCCATTCACAAGCTTACACTAAACTGGGGCATAGTTCATCAGATTAGGATCCAACATGGTCCAGTCCATTAGATCATAGCCCATCAGGTAAACAACGAATTGCTTTACTGTACAATCAAGGGCAAAAGTTCACCTAGCATTTTCACTTCTGCTTATCACATTCCTCTGCTGGGTGATATTCCTAAGATGAGAGAGGTCTGGTGTCTTTAATATTTCACTTCTTCCTCTCACTTTTTTCTACTGGTTAATATTTCTGAACTGAGAGATGCTTGGTTCGTTTAATATTTCCATCCATCTGCTTTCCATATTCTTTTGCTGGCTGATATTCATAAGTCGAGAGAGGCTTGGTATATTCAATATTTCACATCTACTTGTTACTTTCCTCTGTTGGTTAATATTCGTACGATGAAACAAACTTGGTATACAACGTAATCCGTAAATAGCGGTTTAACAGAAACTCGCCTGGCGGAATTTTGAGTGTTGCGGGGACGGCCCAGCCGGCTGGTGTGGGCGTGAGTGTGGCAGTGGCAGCAGGAAATGATTAATTTATGCAGCAAAGTAACTCATAACTCTGACTGAGTCGTCTCCACAACACGCGAAAACTCACCCGGCGGAGAACAAAAGCAGTGTTATATATGGACAACCCTGTATTTCCTCTTTGATATGCTACGTCAGAGAGGGGTGGGGGAGTGACGGACATGCCCTAAATGTGAAATAGACACAGTGGAATAATAAGCAGATTTTTATCCCTGACTGTACATCAAAATTTACCATTAAATTATCGTTCATTTCAGAGGCGTGATTGAGAGAAAGGAGCTGGGGCCCATATTTCACTCAGCATTCTGATAGTGATTATTCTGTTTTTGTATTTTTATTTTTTCACGTTATCAGCTCGACTTATAATACAGTAGTAGGATGATGATGATGATGATGACGATGATGATGATGATGATGAGTATGACTTTTTTGTGTTTTTGGTTCGGACATACCCAATTAAAAATACCAGGCTCCTATGACTCACTTTCAGCTGACTAATGGGGATTGGTGATACCTGATATATACAGGTATAACTAGAGCTGTCCCAACGTTGACAGGGCTATGGGTGATAGTACTAACATTCTCAGAGGAAGGGGAATGAAAGACTGATAAGAAGAGCGTATGTGAGAGAGGTGAAGGGGTGATGGGGATGGGGAGACCAAGGAGATAATGGGATAAGTGGAAAGATAATCGTATATAAGAGGGGGTGAGTTGGAGGGAGGACAGCCATATGATAGAGGACAGAGCGACGTGGAGGCGCTTCTTTTGTGGCCATAGCTAATGAAGTTAAGATGTCTGATAACAGATAGACTGATAGATAGAAAGATAGATGGATCGGGTCTTATGCTTACTCTCAGCTGAATCAACTAGTCCCGCGTTAGCTTCAACGTATAAAGTAAGATGTTCCTATTCACATCAAAAGTAAGATGTTCCTAATTATATAAAATGGAAAATGCTCCTGTTCACTTATAATTAAGACATTCCTGTTCACACAGAAAGTAATATAATCATGTTCACACAAAGAATACTGCCAATGTTCACACAAAAAGTAAGAAGCTTCTGTTCACACAAAAAGGAAGATGCTAATGTTCACACAAAAAGTTAGATGTTAATGTTCACACAAAAAGTAAGATGCTAATGTTCACACAAAGAGTAAGATGCTAATGTTCACACAAAAAGTAAGATGCTAATGTTCACACAAAAAGTAAGATATTAATGTTCACACAGAATGTAAGAAGCTAATGTTCACATAAAAAGTAAGTTGCTCCTGTTCATACAAAAAATAAGACGCTAATGTTCACATAAAAAGTAAGGTGCCCTATTCAACCTTCATAGAAATGTACTATGTTTTTACACTTATTCTGGCAATCAAGAGACGATGTAACTCAGTTTAGGAGACATCGCTTGTTACCTGGGGTGAGATTCTATTAAAAAAAAAAAAAAAAAAACTTCGCATAGTTTCCTGTCGTACCCATGACTTGTTTAGGCAGGAAGGACAAGAAAAGTAGTGTGGAGAAAATTTTAAGTCTCGAAATAATAATAATAATAATAATAACAATAATAATCTATCTATCTATCTATTGCCAGACGCCTCAATCCCGTTTGGGGTGGCCACAAACAAATCGCCTCCAAGTCGCCCTGTCCCCCGCCATTTCACTGCCCTGCTCCCAACTCACACCCCCCTCTCTCATATACCTCTCCACTCCATCCCTCCATCTCATCCTCGGCCTCCCCCTCCCTCTTCCCCCATCCACCTCACTCACATACACTCTCTTCGTCAGTCTTTCACCCTCCATCCTCTCCACATGGCCAAACCACCTCAGTGTGTTCCTCATAACGCTTCCTATCACATCCACATCCACACCACAATGCTCCTTTATATCCTCATTCGTCAGCCTGTCTCTCCATGTGACTCCACAGGCTCCTCTTAAATAACTCATTTCCACTGCTCTCACTCTTGACTTGTGTCCTTCAAACAACGTCCAAGCTTCACTTCCATACGTTAGAGTTGGTATCACAATACTGTCATGTAGTAACTTTTTCACTTCCATGCTCACTTCCCTGTTTCTTATCACTGCCTTCAAAGAACCAGCAACCTTTCTTCCCTGCTGTACCCTTTCACGCACTTCACCCTCCAAACCTCCATCCTTATTCATCACACTACCCAAGTACTTAAACGTACTCACATTTTCCAATTCCTCAACATCCAACCTCGCTGTACATTCACTGACTTCACCTCTTTCAAAGACCATCACTTTACTCTTCCCTACATTCACCTTTAGATTCCGTTTCTTACACACTCTCCCAAACTCATCCACCAAGCCTTGCAGCTCCCCTTCGTCTTCACTCAACAACACAGTATCATCTGCAAACAACAGTACAGGGAGTTTTAGCCCAGTCAGCTGGGACCGTAAATAAGATCTGATTATTCATTATTTCAACCACAAATGAGAAGAAAACAAGCATGTGACTGAGGCAACTGAATGTGTAAATGTGGAAGATGACATGGATGAAGATGAACATAGCCTGCAAATGGCAAATGGCCCTCTCTCACCAGGGCCACTCCAACATCCACTACCCTACCTTGTAAGGTGCCCTATTCAACCTTCATAGTAATGTACTATGTTTTTACACTTATTCTGGCAATCAAGAGACGTTGTAACTCAGCTTAGCAGACATAGCTTGTTACCTGGGGTGATAATAATAATAATAATAATAATAATAATAATAATAATAAAGAAAATCAAATTATTTGCAAGAGCAAAATTTGTCATAGGGTATATCGGTTTTCTGCAGCAAGAACACGGAAAAGGACCATGCAGACTCTTCCCACGTCTCTAGTTCTTCCTGCAACAACAAATCCAAGTTATGACAGCACCCGAGAAAATAGTTACAGGTCTTTTACTAAAATTTGGGCAAAATTTTCGTCCTCTTCCAGCTTGCTTAATTCACGTAGCTTAGCGGTAGAAAAAACAAAAAAAAACTAATTATTTATCAAACTGGCGAAGCGATTCCACCTACATTATAACAAACAATCTCAGAGTATGTAATTTTGATCTATATGCAACACGCATAGTTACTGTAACTCTTGAACTGTGACTCCAAGAAGTAATTGGAAAAGGACCAAATACACCTATTTTTGGGTATTAAAGGAAGCAGCCAGGTCGCCCGCGGGAAATTTTACCGTCCATCTCTCCGACTGGCCGCGTTGTTTACCAACCATCTTTACGACTGGAAGCGTCAGTGTATCCCATGTCAAAGCTGTGGGAAAATTAATGATTTAACTAAACCTCATCTAACCAAACCAAACTTAATCCAACCTAACCCCACCTGCGTTACACAGCCATTTTCATTAAAAAAAAAAAAAAATGCGTGATAGGAACGTTAAATATGGACAGCTACAGGTGGACATCAGCGAATATTTATGTATTCTAAATCCTCATTTGTAGCCTTCGGAGATAAGTATGAAAAAAATACCCAGCAGCTGTGGTAATCCAGAAATAATAAGTATCCTGTGAAAGATTTATTTCAATAGAAAACATGGAAAAGCCAAGTACGTTTGGTAAAGAAATAAAAAAGCTAGTAGTAGGGCTCTGCTTCTTTCCATTGTATTCTTCGTGCCTAGCATCATATTCTCATGTTAGCTCAACAATCACGATGGAGAGATGGCAGATTTAGGCCAAATTAGAGTAAAACGGACAAAAGAATCATGTAGATTTTTTAGATGAAAGTTGCTAGAATTACGAGAACATTGTATATCTCTATCTGTCTGTCTGTCAGCATTTACCTACTTACCTACCTCTTTGTTTATCTATTTATCTCTCTATCTATTGTTACATAGCCTATGATTTCATCATCCTTTGTGTAATTCTAACGTACAGTGTGCTGCCCGTTTGATCACGAGCGTGTTCTGCCTCAGTCCCCCCCTTCTACCGTTATAGTAGAGTAAGTCGTCCTTTCTGTTGTTCAGTGCGGGATTGTCAGCTCTTTGTCCCCATGGCTTCATTTGCGCGTCCTTCTTACAAGTTGTATCAAGCTCTGCTGGCCCCTATATAATGAGCTCAGTCTCTGCATCATTGCCACTTAGATCTGCTCCTCATTTTGTTCACATCTCTGTCCTCCCCTGAACAGTTATTATTGTGTGTGCTCAAGAAGTCTCCAACCATCTAGCAGCTGTGTAATTTGAGTATAACTGTTATTGCATTTTTTCTTGTACTGTGTAGCATAAGTTTAATTTGTAGGCCTAGTGAAGTTTTTGTAATTTGTGTAAGGTTTTTGTTGTCAGCCATCATTAACAATATTTTGTATCTGTAATAATTTATCTTGCATTAACTGAGCATTACCCAGTGTATTTTCATTTTATCAGGGCTAACTTAGATAAATTTACTCTTGCTAATTTCGTGTTAATAGAGGCTATTGCAGTTAACCATATATTTAACTTGTTTTTTGCCATTACATTATCCTTATGAGTCCTGAATGTTTTGTTGTTAGTTTGAGCATTAAACTTTAACTTGTAATTTTACCTAACTCTTTTGTTTTGAACCTGGAACTTTACGGGACAGTAGTGATTTTTAGTATTCTCACTTAAAGTGTACATTATCTTTCTCTGTTCCGTAACATAAATTTGGCGACCTCATATCAGGATATTCAGGATATTATCATAAGGATATTGCTTGATATTTTGTGACTGTGATTTATTCATTATGTCTACTATTTCTACACTTGATGAAGCCAAAGATTTTTTGTCAAATGTGCAAAGTGTGTGATGTGGAAAACAGAACAAAGAATGAACTTAAGCTTGTTGCTCAACAATTGGGAATTGCAGTTCACTCTCATCATTCTAAAGATCAAATTGTTGGCATGATTAATAAAAGCTTGTTTAATGTAACTCCTCCAAATGAGCAAACGCAGATTGAATTAGCTAAGTTACAACTAGCCCTGCAGGAGGCTCGTGTTAAGGAGGCTGAATTTCAAGCACGTGCTAAGGAGGCTGAGTCTCAGGCTAAGGAGGCGGAGTCTCATGCTAAGGAGGCGGAGTCTCAGGCTCGTATTCAGGAGGCTGAATTTCAAGCAAATGCTAAGGAGGCGGAGTCTCAGGCTCGTATTCAGGAGGCTGAATTTCAGGCAAATGCTCGTATTCAAGAGGCACAGGTACAGGCTCAGGCACAAATTGAACTTGCTAGGATTCAGGCAGACCATGAGTATCGCATGAAACAAGGTGGAACTGGATCATCTAGCTCTGATGATTTTGATGTGGCTAAAAATGTTAAACTTGTCCCTCCTTTTAATGAATCTGATTTAACAAAGTATTTTCAGTTGTTTGAGAGGGTAGCTACAGGTTTTAATTGGCCAATAAAGTATTGGCCAGTACTCCTTCAAACTGTTCTCACCGGTAAAGCTCAAGTAACTTATGCATCTTTGCCTCAGGATCAATGTGATAATTATGATGTAGTTAAGAGCTTGATTCTTAAGGCCTATGAGCTTGTTTCTGAAGCCTATAGAGTAAAATTTAGGACAACTTACAAGCAAGATAAGCAATCCCATGTTGAGTATGCAAAAATCAAAGAAGATCTGTTAGAGCAGTGGTTAAATTCTAAGAATGTGGATTCTGATTTTGGTAAATTTAAGCAGATGATTTTGCTGGAGGACTTCAAAAGGTGTATTTATAAAGATGTAAGCCTATATCTTGATGAGAAAAGAATAGATAATTTGTCTGATGCTGCAGTTTTAGCTGATGAATATGTTCTCACTCACAAGAGATATTCTAAAGAAAAAGGGAAAGCTGAGAGTAAGTACGTTGCCTCTACTCAGAGTACAGGTAACAGGAAAGAGAATAAAGATGATGTTTCTCAGGAAGTAAATACCAGCTTCACCTCTAGATTTCAGAAAAGTAAATGTACTTATTGTAGTAAGCTTGGTCATACTACGGAGAGATGTTTCAGGAGACAACGTGATGTGAACAAAAAGGAGTCTTTAAATATTCAGTCAATTGGTCTAGTGTCCACTCTTGAGAGTTCCCAGAATTCTTAAACTGAGTTAACTGAACCTGCTTTGAGGGGTAACTTAAATTCTCATGATGGATCTCCTCTTTTGAGCAGTAACGTGGGTGACACTCTCAAGAGTTTATGTGCTAATTTCCTGTCTGATGGTTTTGTCAGTCCTCTGGGCAGTAATGACAGGAAATCAGTTAAAATATATCGTGATACAGGTGCTTGCCAATCCCTTATGCTGACCAGTGTTCTAGGCTCTAATGTTAATTCCTCTGATGAAACTGTAATCTTACAAGGTGTAGGGAATAATTACTTCTCTGTCCCTCTGTGCAGAGTGAATTTAGAGTCTGGTTTTGTTAATGGTTCCGTTATGGTTGGGTTGGTTGAGACACTCCCAATGTCAGGTGTAACTTTCTTACTTGGAAATGATATTGGTGGAAGTCAAGTGTGTCCAGCTCCTCAGTTGTCTAGTGAGCCAGTGGCTGCGGCCCAGGATTGTGGTGTCCCTGATGTGTTCCCTGCATGTGCTGTCACTAGGGCTAAGTCTAAAGTTACTGGTGATTTAGAGGATAATGATGATGATGATGTTATCCTAGCTGACACTTTTCTTGCTAATTTGGACCACTCACCAGATGAGGCAGTACCCCGTAGTGTTGATAATTTGTCTCGTCAAGAGTTGGTTGAGTTGCAGGTTGCTGACCCTGAGTTGAAAGGTCTAGCTAACTCTGCTTACAGTGAAGAAGAGTCAGCCGGTGCTTCTACTTGTTATTATGTAAAGTCAGGAGTACTTATGAGGAAGTGGAGACCCCCAACAGCATCAGCCGACTGTGAATGGGAGGTTGTACATCAAGTTGTCATCCCTCGTGTTTGTAGGCAGGATATCATTAGAGTGGCTCATGATTCCAGTTTGGCAGGACACCTTGGAGTGAGGAAGACTGTGGCACGCATTTTGAAACACTTCTACTGGCCAGGTATCTTCAAGGATGTTTCCTGGTATTGTAAGTCTTGTCACACCTGTCAAGTTGTGGGGAAGTGTAATCAGACCGAAAGGGTTGCACCTCTAGTTCCCATTCCTCCTTTTCAGGCGCCTTTCACCCGTGTGTTGGTGGATATTGTGGGCCCTCTTCCTAAGACTTCTTCAGGATTTTCTTATGTGTTGACCCTGATTGATATGGCTACTCGTTATCCTGAAGCCATTCCACTTAGAAATATCTCAGCAAAGAACGTGGTTCAGGAAATGCTAGGGTTCTTCACAAAGTTTGGTCTGCCCAAGGAGGTACAGTCAGACCGGGGAAGTAATTTCACGTCAAATGTTTTCAAGCAGTCTCTGAAAGAGTTGGGCATCACCCAGATCACGTCTTCAGCTTACCATCCCCAGACCCAAGGAGCGTTGGAGAGATATCATCAAACACTCAAATCGATGCTCAAGAAATACTGTTTGGAACATCAGAAAGACTGGGACAAAGGTCTTCCATTCGTTGTGTTTGCCGCAAGAGAATCTCCAAATGAATCACTGGGCTTCTCACCTTTTGAATTACTGTTTGGCCATGAAGTAAGAGGACCCCTTAAGTTACTCAAGGAATGCTGGCTGTCGGAGGAAGATGACGTCAACCTGCTGGAGTATGTGATGAAGTTCAAAGAACGGCTGTCCACTGCTTTACAGTTGGCGAGAGAGAATTTAGGAGCTGCTCAGGAGAAGAGGAAGACTTGGTATGATAAGAAGTCCAGGTTACGCCACTTTCAGCCAGGAGATCAGGTTTTGATTCTGCTACCGGTTCATGGGCAACCTCTTCAAGCCAAGTTTAGTGGTCCTTATTTCGTGGAGAAGAAACTCAGTGATGTCAACTATGTCATCGCCACACCGGATCGTAGAAAGAACAAGGAACTATGTCACATCAACATGCTAAAGTTATATCACAGGCGGGATGAAAATAATTCAGTCTGCACTGTAGCTGTTCCACCCGAGTCTGCAAGTGAAGCTCTCCCATGCAGTATGAGCTGAGTGATAGTTTGGGGAAGAATCCTGATATCATGAATGATCTCCAGACTAAGCTTTCTCATCTACCTCCCGAGGAAAGGCAGGAGTTTTCGGCATTACTGCAGGAGTACCCGGAAGTGTTCCGTGCTACTCCAGGAAGAACCACTGTGTTGATGCATGATGTCGATGTTGGAGACGCAAAGCCAATTAAACTGCTTCCTTATCGTGTGAACCCAGTGAAAGTTCCTCTCATCCAGAAGGAGCTTGGCTACCTGTTGGACCACAAGATGATTGAGCCCTGTCAGAGCGAGTGGA
Source organism: Coenobita brevimanus (assembly GCF_032717465.1). NCBI lineage: Eukaryota > Metazoa > Arthropoda > Malacostraca > Decapoda > Coenobitidae > Coenobita > Coenobita brevimanus. The sequence continues at coordinate 25,852,437 of NC_137005.1, forward strand.
GTTCTCCTGTCACTCTAGTCCCTAAGCCAGGTGGGTCACAGTGGCTTTGCATTGACTACAGATGTGTTAATCAGATAACCAAAACAGACACTTACCCTCTCCCTCGTGTGGAAGATTGCATAGACAAGATCGGAAAGGCTAGGTACATAAGTAAGTTTGATTTGTTAAAGGGATACTGGCAAGTACCTATGACTGAACGTGCTAGGGAGATCTCATGTTTTGTAACACTAGGAAAGGCTTTTGCATGTTCTGTAATGCCGTATGGTATGAAGAATGCACCAGCCACATTTCAGAAGCTCATGAATGTTGTAACAGAGAGTTTGGCAGGGTGTGTTGTTTATATTGATGATGTATTAATCTTCAGTGACAACTGGAAATATCACCTATGCCATGTCAGTAAATTTCTTGACCGTTTAGTTCAGGCTAATCTTGTAGCTAATTTATCAAAGTGTGAGTTTGGTCGAGCTAAAGTTCAGTACCTTGGGTATGTAATTGGTGATGGACATGTTGCACCACCAGGAGCTAAGGTTCAGGTTATAAGTGATCTTCCCAGACCTAAAAGTAGGAAAGAGCTACAAAGATTTTTGGGAATGGTAGGTTATTACAGGAGATTTGTTCTTAACTTTTCTATTCTTGTATCACCACTTACAGACCTACTGAAAAAGGGAGTTGAATTTGTATGGACCGATAACTGTGAATCCTCTTTCAACAAACTTAAAGCTATCCTATTAAGTCAGCCAGTGCTCGCTACTCCATATTTTGCTAAGCCTTTTAAGATGGCTGTTGATGCAAGTGATACAGGAGCTGGGGCTGTTTTGCTGCAAGAGGATGATCAGGGTATTGAACACCCTGTATCTTATTATAGTAAGAAGTTCACTCCACCTCAAAAGAACTACTCAACTATTGAGAAAGAGCTTTTGGCCTTGATTTTGGGTTTACAGCATTTTTCATTTTATTTGTGTTCTAGTTTTGACCCCATAGTCATTTATACCGATCATAACCCACTGAAATTCCTTAGTAAGTTTAAAGATAAAAATCAGAGATTGACAGGATGGAGTCTACTTCTTCAGGAGTATTCATTAGACATACAACATGTCAAGGGGAAAGAAAATGTTATTGCAGATTGCTTATCTAGACTTTAGACAGATTGTTTTAGAGTAATAAGAAATTTCCTTTGTAAATTTCTTTTTCTTTGTGGGGAGGTGTTACATAGCCTATGATTTCATCATCCATTGTGTAATTCTAACGTACAGTGTGCTGCCCGTTTGATCACGAGCGTGTTCTGCCTCAGTCCCCCCCTTCTACCGTTATAGTAGAGTAAGTCATCCTTTCTGTTGTTCAGTGCGGGATTGTCAGCTCTTTGTCCCCATGGCTTCATTTGCGCGTCCTTCTTACAAGTTGTATCAAGCTCTGCTGGCCCCTATATAATGAGCTCAGTCTCTGCATCATTGCCACTTAGATCTACTCCTCATTTTGTTCACATCTCTGTCCTCCCCTGTACAGTTATTATTTTGTGTGCTCAAGAAGTCTCCAACCATCTAGCAGCTGTTTAATTTGAGTATAACTGTTATTGCATTTTTTCTTGTACTGTGTAGCATAAGTTTAATTTGTAGGCCTAGTGAAGTTTTTGTAATTTGTGTAAGGTTTTTGTTGTCAGCCATCATTAATAATATTTTGTATCTGTAATAATTTATCTTGCATTAACTGAGCATTACCCAGTGTATTTTCATTTTATCAGGGCTGACTTAGATAAATTTACTCTTGCTAATTTCGTGTTAATAGAGGCTATTGCAGTTAACCATATATTTAACCTGTTTTTTGCCATTACATTATCCTTATGAGTCCTGAATGCTTTGTTGTTAGTTTGAGCATTAAACTTTAACTTGTAATTTTACCTAACTCTTTTGTTTTGAACCTGGAACTTTACGGGACAGTAGTGATTTTTAGTATTCTCACTTAAAGTGTACATTATCTTTCTCTGTTCCGTAACACTATCTACAACCAACCCTTAATCCCTGACAGGGTAGCTACGAACAAATCGCCTCCATGTCATCCTTTCCTCCGTCATAGGGCGTTCCTCTCCCTGAACTAAATCACTTATACACCTCTCTCTCTCTCTCTCTCTCTCTCTCTCTCTCTCCATTATATACAGCATATATACAGTATATACATACATACATACATATATATATATATATATATATATATATATATATACATATATATATATAATTTCCTTAAGATTGTTTCATCGCCAGTAATATATTTTACTATTCTTCTCCTATAACAGTCCAACATTCGACATGGAGGGGTAACAGTTTTCTGTCAGATGAGAGTAGCAGAAACAGTAGTACTAGTTGAAGCAGCTGAAGCAGCAGCAGCAGCAGCAGCAGCAGTGGTAGTAATAGTAGCAGTGATAGTAGCATTATTATTATTATTATTATTATTATTATCCATCCATCCACCATCCAATCCTACGTTGCCCCATGAGGAGCGTAGAAGCCCGGGACTAGGCAAGTTGGTCCTGACATTGAAGATAAGAGTGACCAGCGTCACTCATCCCTGGCATTACGTGAGAAATAAACCCCAACCAACCCTTGGATACAAACCTACACAGGCTCAATCCGACTGAAGCGCCATAACTACCCACTAAACCACCAGGCGCCATAATTTGGCTATATGGTTACCACCCAGCGTAGTAAATGGTTTCAGGTGTACAGGAAGCCATTTGCTTGTCACTCAGTGAAGTCACCCATGGACTGAAGGAAGAAGAAAGAATGAAAGAAAGACAGAAGAGGGAGTGCAAAGTCACCCGTAGGCAGAAGAAAAAGGAAATAATGAAGGAAAGAAAGACGGACGAGGAAGGAAGGAGGAGAGGAAAGAGCAGACACCCAAAACAACACCACATCAAGCGAGTGGATGGTGAGCGCCCCCACCTACCATCAATTATTATTATTATTATCATTATCATTATTATTATTATTATTATTATTATTATTATTATTATCATCATTGTAGTAGTAGTAGTAGCAGCAGCAGCAGCAGCAGCTGCAGCAGCAGTAGTAGTAGTAGTAGTAGTAGTATAGTAGCAGCAGCAGCAGCAGTAGTAGTGGTAGTTGCATAATTAATATTACTATTATTATCATTACTATTATTATTGTAGGTTACTATAGTAGTACAGTAGAAGTAGTAGAAGTAGTAGTAGGTATCGTTGTTGTTGTTGTGGTAGTACCAGTTTCAGCTGAAACGTGAATCTGCTGGACTACAGGTTTTGATGATGATCTACAGTTCACCATCCTCGTTTGGGGGATAGGGAAGTAGATGAGGGACGTTCGAATTACCAGGGAGTAGTCTATCTATTTATCTATTGCCAGACACCATAATCCCGTAAGGGGTGGCCATTTGACTCTGAGTTATTTGTTTTACGGGGAGGGGCACTAACCCTCCACCAACCCACCTGCTGACACGTAGGGAGCACGTATGGTATGAATATATGGTTACCTCCCAGCGGTGTAAATGATTTCTTGGCTTACAGGAAACCATTTGGCTTGTCACTCAATGTAAAGCCACCTGTAAAGGAATGAAAAGCAATAAGAAGTGCCAGGAAAGATGAGAGAAATAGGAAGAGAGGAGGACAGGCACAGAAAAAGAATGATAAAGGATAAGGAAGAAGTAGGCAGCACTACATCAAGTGAGTGGATGATGGTCGCCACCATATGTTTATATTGGTACCACCACGTGAAGGCGTCCCTCTGTAACAGCCAGATGAGAACAAACCACATATACCTTTCTTACTCTAACTTGGCTTAAAATTGCTTTCTCTTCATGCTGAATGTTGAGCTGTGACAACAGACTAGCACCAGATTATGATGCTAGTCATGAAGAAGTGCCGTGGACAGGATGAAGAGCCCCGGCATTATCTTCCTCTGCCACTGGACTACGTGACAACTTGCAAAAGGACGAAAATTTGGGTCAAGTGAAGGCGAAAAGATTACAGTCAGTCGCTCCCCCTCCTCCTAACACCTTCCAGCACATCCACATCAGCATCACAAAGCTCCCTAACTTTCTCATTTGTCTATCTGTCTCCACATAACTTCACACACACACACACACACACACACACACACACACACACACACACACACAGAGTCTCTCTCTCTCTCTCTCTCTCTCTCTCTCTCTCTCTCTCTCTCTCTCTCTCTCTCTCTCTCTCTCTCTCTCTCTCTCTCAGATAACTCATTTTCACTCCCTTTGCGTCTGAGTTGTGTCGCTCCAGCAAAGTTCTACCGCAATAGTTACAGAGCAGAAACAGACATGGACAAGTCGCGTCTGTAAAATGACGTAACAAATAGATATCATCATCATCATCATCATTACTATCGCCATCATCATCATCTTTACATCATCATCATTATCATCATCATCTTTACATCATCATCATTATCATCATCGTCATCATCGACATCATCAAGATCTCCTGTCTCATCTAAGGATGGGGTAAGTAGGATCCAGAGAGCAAGAGAAAATATAACTAAAGGAAACTATCAAATGTATGATCAGCGAAATGGGCGATACTCCCAATCACTCACCATTCAAGTCCATGGAATCCTGACTAAACCTCACAGGCATACACATCCACTCTTACGTGCTTCATACCACATAACACCATGAAAAAACAGAAGTACCATCCATTGTCACTCATTCATATAAATTCTTCTAACCAGCCCGATCCACTGTCAGTTCCCCAGCTTCATCCCCATACCTGGCATTCTCACGTGCTAAAATAATAAATAATAACAGCTGTGAGATGGAGTGAAGGGATGATGTAGGCAAGGAACCAGATGAAGGGATGGAGTATGTGAATGTTAGGGACTGGGAAGGAACATGCTGTCAACCGGCAGACTGGAGTGAGCCATGCAGTGGGAGGCCTTTGTCTTCTTGATGACGATGACCATCATGAGGATGACGAAGACGAGGACGAAGACGATGATAACGACAATGGCGATGATGAGGATGAAGATGACGAAGACAAAGATGATAGCGACGACGACGACAACGACAGTCATGATGATGATGACATTCTATTTGAGAAGGACTATATCATTACGGTATAAATAATTCACTGAGAGGGATTAACTATATGTGTACGTATTTCTATTCACATCATCCCCTGCAGAACGATAACTTCTATTGTTAAATATTATTCTTGCTACTGACAGATGCTTTTTCATTCAGACTATCATAATGCTAAAAGGTAGTCTTGTAGCTGACTAGGTGGCAGGATAAATGGACGAATAAACGTTTATGAGACGGCGGGAGATGGAGGAAGGAACATTTACGAACAGGCGAAACAAATGGAAAATTTACGAGATAGCAAGAGAGATAGAGGATTGAAGGCTTACGAGACTGAGAGAAATGGAGAAAAAACGTTTGTGGGAGAGCGAGAGAGATGGAGGAATAAATGTTTGCAGGACTGTAAGAGAGATGGAGATATAAACTTTTACAGGACAGCGAGAGAGTTGGAAGAATAAAAATTTACAGATCAGTCGGAGAGTTAGAGGAATGAACGTTTCTGATATGGGGAGAGAGATGAAAGAAAGAACGTCTATATGAAAGTGCGAAAGATGGAGAAATTAAAATATATAAAAAGCCGAGAGAAATAAGGAAGGAACGTTTATGAAATGAGGACAGAGATGGTGGAATGAACGTTTACGGCATAACAACGCAGATGGAGGAAGGAACGTTTATGAAATGAGAGAAATGGTGAAATGAATGTTTACAACATAGCTAGTGAGAAGGAAGATGGACTTTATGAATCATCTCAGAACCGTTTACTGTTTACCGTTTGTCTGTTGGTCAAATATCCCTCTTCCTCTTCTGTTATTTGTGGGGCAATCTTCTTCTCTTTGATGCAACACTGGTACTTAGATGCCACCACTCTGCCCAAGGCTATTCCATTTCCCAGAAGTAAGTAACGCATCAGAAAAGAAAAGGCGACGTAACACACTCACCCAGCGTTGAACAAGCCCCTACGGCAACACACACACACACACACACACACACACACACACACACACACACACACACACACACACACACACACACACACTCAAAGTCTCATTCAGTTCTGGTGCAGGGAACAGGTTGATGGTCTATATTTCGTTAATACAGATTTTACTGACCTACATGACCCAACAGTATGTCATAAAGACCCCCCCAATAATGCCATCACAATAGTTTGAATGAGACAGCCTTAGCATGTATACAGGAGGGACGATGAGTACTTGCGCAGTAGTGACATGTGGAGGTGTGTGGTATGGTATGTAGGAAGACTGTTGAACCTCAGAGAATGAACCGCCAAGTCTATCGTCAGAGAAGTAACTGAAAAATCCACATTCCTTACGCATCAGCATTCTCTTCCCTTTTCATCACTAGCCCATAATATTGTTCGGGTGAAGAGGGTTAAATGTGTCAGTTTCCACACTCACTCAACAGAAGTAATTCAGTCGCGAATCCGGTTCATGCATATGTTGCTGTCTGTCGTCCATCGTCATCATCATCATCATCATCATCACCCTGACACGTTTTTTCCCCACCTAGAGATTGAGTGCGAAGCTGGGATCTGGAAGCAGGGAAACTTAATTTACAAAACTAGTTGAACTACTTATATAAGGATGTCCTCTGCAATTGAAATACCTGTGTTCCGTCTCCAGTGTCACTGCAACTCCGACATCAGCTTAATCAGCAAAATAAAATCGTCTGACTGGCAGCAAAAATAGAATAACCCAAAACTTTCTATTGTCAACATCTGGTATAGTAGTTATTGGCGCTGAAGGGGAGCCTACACGTGACAACGCTGTGCATTCTAGGGGCAGCAGCTGCATCAACCACCGTGGACCAAACTTCCCTATACTTCCCTGCATTTCATCTTGGGAAGGATCCTTGTCCGGTCCTGGTGAGGCACTATCAACCACATGGAGACGTCGGATCCCTACGCGACCCGTTTGCTCTACTGTACCAGTAGCACGGCCCCACAATAGTGTATGCTTACTTGTGGTCGAGAGGTCTGCTTCGCAATATAGACTGGGGTTAAGCAACAACGACAACTGTATTTATAAAGTGTTTTGAGCTTATAGTTGTGTATAAGATTGCTTGTTTATACATCTGTCTTCACCCATACACCTGCCATATACTTCACAACCAAACCAAAATGAATATCAGAGTGATAAAATACGAGAAATGAAACGATTTCTGATGATATGAAACTGATGTGGGAACTTGTTCTTTCTGCAAAATAGGTAACATACTGAAAAAGAAGAAGAGGAGGATAAAGTTAGCTACACCCACTCTCTTCCCCCCCCCTCTCTCTCTCTCTCTCTCTCTAACACACACACACACACACACACACACACACACACACACACACACACACACACACACACACACACACAGAACGACAGGAAAAGAGTACATGAATAGAAAAGAAATTAAATAGCTCAATAATGGAATTCAACATAAATAAAGCAGTATCCTAGCAGCGATTTGCCTCTTTCAAAATCCAAAAGTCTGTGTGTGTGTGTGTGTGTGTGTGTGTGTGTGTGTGTGTGTGTGTGTGTGATAGAGAGAGAGAGAGAGAGAGAGAGAGAGACTGTGTATGTGTATGGATGGGTGTGATAGAGAGAGAGAGAGAGAGAGAGAGAGAGAGAGAGAGTTTGTGTGTGTGTGTGTGTGTGTGTGTGTGTGTGTGTGTGTGTGTGTGTGTGTGTGTATGTGTGTGTGTTTGTGTGTAATTCACCGGGTCGGTCAGGATCACTGGATGGTTGTGATCGTCAGTTTTTACCCTCCCGGAAGGGAGCTGAGAGCTCATATAATCCGATCTAAGGGCAAGGCTGTGACCTTCACACATGCAGACACCCGTCCTCTTGCTCAAGGGGGACAGTAACCACCCACTTCGTCAGTGAAACTTTTCGCAACCTGAGCGAGGCGCGAACTCCCGTCCACCAGATGGCGAGCGAGAACGTTACCACTGAGCCAGCGAGCGGTGTGTGTGTGTGTGTGTGTGTGTGTGTGTGTGTGTGTGTGTGTGTGTGTGTGTGTGTGTGTGTGTGTGTGTGTGTGTGTGTGTGTGTGTGTGTGTGTGTGTGTGTGTGTTTTAGCTAATCGACCTTGGTGGTCAAAGGTAAACTGAAGAAATGGATGGCGAGAAATGTTTAAGATTTACTTGAGAACTCTGATGCGGAAAAGTTTGAGGGAAAAAAAAAAAGAGGGAGAGGAGGACGAAGAGAAGATAAACAAGCTAAACGAACGGATGGATTACCAGGAAGACTACTCGAGACGGAACAATCTTCGATTTGACGGACTCGAGGAAAACCCAAACGAGACGTGGGAACAAACTCAGGCCAAGATTCAGCGACTGCTTCGAGATAAGCTGGAATTGGGCCCAGTTCAGCTTGATCGGGCTCACAGTGTGGGCCATACTGCCAATTCGGGAGTCACTCGTCCCCGTACTGTGGTGGCTCGCTTCAATAACTTTGAAGATCGTCAGCTTGCCCTACGAAACTCTGCCAAACTTAAAAACACAAACATTTATATTAGTGAGGACCTGTGTGAATCGTCTGTACAAGCAAGAAAAGCCCAATTATCGGAGCTAAAGAAGGCAAGAGCTGAAGGGAAAATTGCCTACTTCAGTCATACTAAGTTAATCATTCGAGAGAGGAAGGAAAGGATATCACTGTTGCAGGGATTCAACACGAAGACCACAGAGGAACATCGGGCTGATTTGAGTGCTGTGGCTGATGCTGTCCCGGCCGGTGCTGACTGCTTGGGGGCTGCTGATCAGCTAGATGGGAGCCGCTCAGCTGTGAGTGCAGCTACTGCTGAGGCTACGTCAGTGCAGCGCCCTCCAAGTCATTTGGCCGACCGGGCGGATGAGGAGCTCAGAGACAACGCAATGGTCCGAAGTACAAGATCAAAAAAGATAAGAGGTGCCCTGTAAGTACTTGTATGGATATGAAAAATTGTATAGTACTCAAATAATGTACAGTTTTCATTTATAATGGCTTTTTTTCCTCACTTGGATGATGATGAAATTCTTGAGCTGCTGCATGAGAGTTCATCAGTGTTAACATACGATGAATTTAATACTTTACATTATCATTTTAGTGTAAATTATGATTCAAATGATTGAAGTAAATCTGATGAATTAAGTGGTTTAAATATTTCATTGCCTGTTTCTAAATATTATAATCAAGAAGATTTTGATCAATTGTTAAACAGTAAAACTTCTTGTCCCATGTTGTTACTCTACAACATAAACAGCATTCCCACTAATTTAGAAAAGTTTTTATTATATTCTGGTATCTCTGCAAATTATCATAATATTGATATAATGGCTTATTGTGAAACACGACTTTCCAAAGATACTGAGGATTTATATAAACTGAAAGGATATAAATTATATACCAATAATAGGAATCATTATGGAGGGGGGGTTTGTCTGTATGTGAAAAATATTATTTCTTGCCATGTTTGTGATAGTTTATGTATGATGAGTGATACTATTGAAACATTATTTATTGAAGCCTCTTACCTAAGTAAACGCATAATTTGTGGTGTTCTGTATAGGAGACCAAATGCAAGCATCCTGTCATTTATAGAATTATTAGAAAAAATTCTTAGGGACATAGCTGCAACTGGTAAAAAATGTATTTTGTTAGGAGATTTTAATATCAATTTACTTAATAATTCGCACACAAATGTTAGAATGTTCATAGATTTACTAGCCAGTTTTGGATATTATCCATGCATCAATAAACCAACACGAGTAAATAAGAAGAGTGCCACGATCATTGATCAGATATGGACTAACAGCCTCGATTATATATCAGGATCCGGTATTTTGTTGACCGATGTGACTGATCATTTTGCTCCAATTATTCATTGTAAAAGTAAGATTGAAAAAGAACCATTAATATTTTCATATAGAGATTATAAAAACGTCAATCAAGAGCTTTTATGCCAGGCTATGAAAGAGGAGTTCAATAACATACACATGGATAATAATCCAAACACTGCATACAATATAGTTTCAGATGCCATAACAAATGTAGTAGAAGAAAATATTCCCCTTAAAACAATAAAAATTAAAGCAAAAGAAGTCAACAAACCATGGGTCACATCCGAGCTACTTGGGCATATCAAGGAGAGACATAAATTACACAAGAAATATATAAAACGCCCTTTGACATTTGGAGCTCGCTATAGGGAATACAGAAACAGGGTTAACAACATGTTGGAAACAGCCAAGAAGCGTTATTATAATACTAAATTTAAAGACACTGCAGGTAATTCTAAAGGAACGTGGAAATTAATCAATGAAGTGATCAACTCTCAAGATAAAAGCAACCAAAACATAGAACGTATGAACATCAACAACTGTGATACTAGTGATCCACAAACTATAAGTGATTACATTAATAACTACTTCTCAGATATCGGTCTTCAGTTATCTAGTAAGCTTCCAACCTGTAATTTATCTCCCATGTGTTATATGTCAAACACGTACCAAGACTTTATACTGCTGGATACATCAGAGGAAGAAATTATTTCTATAATAAAATCTATAAAAGATTCAGCACCTGGATATGATGGTATTCACGTTACGGTAATAAGATTAACCGTAACAATCCTGGCTCCCATTATCTCAAAATTAATTAATCTGTCTTTTCGATCAGGTATATTTCCAGAGAGGTTAAAAGTGGCTAAACTCATACCTATTCACAAAGGGGGAAAAATGGATGACGTTTCCAACTATCGACCGATTTCAATACTTCCCGTTTTAAGTAAAATCTATGAACGAGCTATGTACGATAGACTGAATTATTTTCTTACAACTAATAAAATCCTAACTGAATCTCAGTTTGGATTTAGGAAGAATCTTTCTCCTAAATTAGCAATTACAAAATTAATGACCCATGTGCTGCAGGAATTATGGCGGGGCAAGTATGTAATAACAGTATTTTTGGATTTAAGAAAAGCTTTTGATACATTAAATCATGAAATCTTAATTATGAAACTGCAGCATTATGGTATAAGAAATACATGTCTTAAATGGTGTCAGAGCTATTTATGCAATAGAAAGCAGTATACTTCAGTAAATAAAATATTGTCCGGAGATGTAGAAATCAAAACTGGAGTTCCCCAAGGATCAATATTAGGTCCTTTACTATTTTTGATATACATAAATGATATTGTTAAGTCATCAGACTTATTAAAATTTATTATCTTTGCTGATGATACAAATATCACTTATTCAGCATATGATATACTCTTATTATCAAGGACATTAAATCTTGAATTAAATTATGTTACAACTTGGCTAACAGCAAACAAACTATCTATAAATAGTGAAAAAACAAAGTATCTAGTATTTGCTGGCAATAAAATCTTGGAAAGAAATGTTACGATCAAATTATGCAGGGAAACAATACAAAGTTCGAATTCAGTTAAGTACTTAGGAGTTTTGATAGACCAAAATATTAATTGGAAATACCACATAGCATATTTACACAATAAAGTCTCTAGATTATCGGGCATACTACATAAAGTAAAACATTTATTAACCACTGACACACTCCTCACACTATACTACACATTAATTTATCCTCATTTACATTATTGTAATGTTGTTTGGGGTATGGCACACATGACTAATTTAAAACCACTACAGTTGCTTCAGAAAAGGATAATAAGAGCTATAGCAAAGGTTAACTATTATGAACACACTGAACAAATATTTAAAAACTACAAAATTCTTAAAATTAGCGATATTTATGTACTTGAATGTTTAAAATATTTCCATGAACAACTGTATATAATTAATTCTGTTGAAATGCAGAGAGCATATCAAATACATAATATATATACCAGAAATAGAAATCAGATTAGACTACCTTTTCCAGTTACTGAATCTCAAAAAAGATTTGTAACGTATTATGGATGTTTAAAATGGAATGATCTGCCTGAACACTTAAAATGTATTAATAACAAAGCCACGTTTAAAATAAATACAAAGAAATATATACTTAGCACATATTAATTACTCATTAGTCATTCATATATTGTTCATCCACTAGGCATTCATATGAGTATGTATGTGTATATACAAGTGTTTCTATATTTATGTGTATTAATTCGTTAATAGAATCTCATGTATATATTTTGGAATTTAAGCTCATTGTAAATATAAATTATTGCGATTTATATGTTGATCATATATGCAATGTACAATATATGCAAAAGTTTGTCTGTATATAAGTACTGGACATTTACAAGGCGTCGTTATTTTATTTATATTTTCTTAGGGGACTGTAAAAAATACTTCATTTAACGGTCCCAGCCATGTTTATATATCTTGTATTAAAGAAAAAAAAAATGTACCTATATATTTATATATATATGGCTAATAAACTGTTTGAATTGAATTGAATTGAATTGAAGAGTTGACGTAGTTGGTGACTCTCTCTCGCTCTCTCTCTCTCTTCAATAAAAAGTGCCCCCAGGTGTTTCTGTCCATCTTCATCTATCTATTCCCTGGTGCCGCATTCTGTGACCGGTCTACATTTCTATCTGTCTGTTTATGTCTGTCACTCTTAATCTCTCTATCTGTCTGTCTATCTATCTATCTATTTATCTGTCTGTCTGTCTATTTATCTATCATTCTCTTTATCTATTTATGCCTGTCTCTGTCGATCTATCTATATATCTGCCTGTCCGTCTGTCTATCTAACTATCTATCCATCTGTCTCCTTCCTGACGTCACATCCTATGAGAAGTGGCCTAGATAGAAGGACCCCCAGGCGTCTTTGTCCCTACTCAGTAACGATCCCTCATCCCACGTTACGCTACAAGCCTCTCTTGCTATGTTCCTTTTACCTTCACTTGGCTCAGTTTTTTTTTTTTTCCTTTAGTAGTTTATTTCACGTAATTCTGTGGTTTTCCATAGCACTTCTTAGTGACCAGCATCATTAAAAATTCACGTACCATCGCTTATAACCTTAGCCCATCACCAAATTGAAAACCCTTAGAGTACAACCAGCCCATCTGACCACCTTTCATTACCAGCCCCTGATCAGATGCAGGATAATCAGAGTGGGGACAGATTAAACTCTACCTATGGCCAGACGTCGTAATCCTAGAAGGGTGGTTGTAAATGAATCGCCTCCACGTTGCCCTATCCTCCGATTTCAAGCTGCCCACAACCCACACTTTCCCCCGTCTCTCATACATCTCTCCATCCTATCCCCTTAAACTGATATGAGAAACCGAACAGCCATCACAGCTCACACTAAAAATTCACTATCCATCGCTCATGCTATCAGCAGCTACCATCCCAGCCCGTCAAATCACTGCTCATGGCAAAACAGTAATCAAAAGAGCAGTTAAAACAGAAAATAAACTGTAGTGAGAGACATACCATCAGATCTCATAATAAAAATCCACCTACCATCGCTAATACCATAAACAACTTACCACTCTAGCCCATCAGACCACTACCCATAACAAATCTGTAATTGCAAGTAAAGAATACAAGAAAAGGAATATACTGATGGAAAAGACAGAAAAAGAATGACATCTCAACTGAAAACCTAACCATCATTGCTCGTATCATTACCAAATATCAGTCCATCCATCCATTCATTTTTTTTTTTCCAACTAGAGCGTTCGAGCCCGGAGCCAAATTACTCGGTCCTGCTTTTAAATGTATTGGCGACCATCCTCACTTTCCCGTCAGTCGAATTTTGTGATCATATAAATAGCAACGACTCTTTGGATGTAAAACTTTACGGGCCTATCCACTTGGAGCGCCTCAATCCACTATTACTACACTTTTTTTCTTTTTTTGGCTGCATGGTGTCAACCCAACGTAGTAAATGGCTTCCTGGGCCACAAGAAACCGTTTGACTTTCCACTCATTGTAGAATCACCCTCACGTTGCACGACATCGAGTGAGTGGATGGTGAGCGTCCCCACGAACCACAGTTATTAAATATCGTCCATTAGAAACCACCCAACGAAGAGCATGTAATCAGGTGCAGGAAAATCAGAAGAGACAGACTGATGGGAAAGACAGAGATTACACCAGACCTCTAACTAACAATCCACCTACCATTGCAAAATTACCGTCCCTTAGAGGAAAGCCAGCCCATCAGATCACTGCACATAAAAATAAATAAATAAATCGACAAAATAAGAAGATCATCATGAGCGTATGATTAATTTAAAAGAGAAGGGGGAATACAGTGAATGAAAACAACGAGGGAAAGAAAGAGAAGGCACATTGAATGGAAAGAATGCAGAAGAATAAGAGTGGAGACGCTGAATGGAATGAATTTATAAAGTGAGAGACACTGAATGGAAAGAATGAGGAAAAATAGAGGGGGGGGGGCCACTGAATGGAAAGAATGGGGAAAAAAGAAAAGAGACGCTAAATGGAAAAGATGAAGAAAAAAAGAGGAGACACACTGAATGGAAGGAATAAAAAAAAAAAAAAGAGGGTGACACTGAATGGAAAGAATGAAAAAATGAGGGGGCACTGAATGGAAAGAATGAGAAAAAAGAGATGGGCACTAAATGGAAAGATCGAGGGGGGAAAAGGGGGACACAAAATGGAAAGGATGAGAAAAAAGAAGGGGAAGATAAATGGAGAGATCGAGAGAAAAAAGGGGACACTGAATGGAAAGATTGAGGGAAAAAAGAAGAGGCGAACACTGAATGGAAAGAACAAGGGGAAAAACGAGGGGGACTCTGAGGAAACATTGTGAAATAAAGAGGGGGAAGGCTGAATGGATAGAGGGAGGGAAAAAAAAGAAGGGTGGTGGCACTGAATGGAAAGAGAAATATCAAAACTCATCTTACATAATTGTTACCTTCCTCACCGCATACGACAAACTCGTAGTCAGAAGCGGGCCACTTAAAACAGAGATATACTGATGGCAAAGACGGAAATACTACTAGATCTCACGCAGTACATCCACCCACCATCTCTCTCACCAATCGCCATAATACTGTCTGTCACAATATAGCCCATCAGATTACAATTATACTCGTTTCATCTTAGCTTGGCCCAGATATTCGTCCTTTTCTAGCCTATTACATGTAGCGCAGTGGCAGAATAAGACGATATCACGGGTCCACATTCTTTCCACAGCACATCATTAGTAAAAATTTCTAGTGTCAAACTGTATTGAAAACTTAGCATTCATAATGGAGAGATGGCAAGTTTAGGTCAAGTTAGAGTGAAATGAGGTTAGTCCCTAAGACCACCGTATACAAAAATCCCTGGAGACAAAAGACATTGTAATCAGGTGTGGTAAATAAAGAAAAAAGAAAGAAAAGAAATGCAAAAAGAAAAAGAAGGACACACTAATGGGACTGATTATAACTATAAGAAATAAATGTGAAAACTAGAATGGCATTCAGTAGAGCGCATACCTCCGCCAAGGCCCAACATGCAGTTCCTTTTAATCAGTCAAGTCTAATCCAATATGGAAAAAGACTGCCCCCCTATAAAAGCATATTTGAATCCGCTAAATCAGGAATTTTATATGTTAGGACTCCATATTATAATTACAAATCATAATAGATAAATAGATAAATAGATAGATAGAGAGACAGATAGAAGCAGGAAGTCAGATGATGAGAAGGTATTGTGTCTGCAAGAATCGAGCAATGCTAAACATGCTTACACACTCTTAATTCAAGGAATGCTTTATAGGCACACGACAGTGCCTCGTGACCATACATACACATACACATATACTCACACATAGGTTTCTAGAACTTTCCAACCACAGTGTAACACACGTGACACGACCCCTGCTACACCAAAATTTAGGAAGCAGTGGGCAGAAGGAGACAGGCCATAGAACCGGCAGGTAGTAGGGAGAAGGGCTTAGCAACATGGAAGAGAGAGAGAGAGAGAGAGAGAGAGAGAGAGAGAGAGAGAGAGAGACAGGGACGTAGCTGGCGGGACTCTACTTTATACTTCACTCGTGTGTGAGGGGCTTTGTTAATATTTCCAAGACAAATAAAAATAGTCCCATACTATTCTTTACCTCTCCTGTCATTGCATGACAAATGGGAACGAAAATTATCTACTTACAAACTACTCCCGTATAACAACCGCTCGTCCACAAGTCTAATATAAATATATAACTAATCTACAAAACTTCTCTACAAGTTTATACAAAGTCATTTATGAGATTTGGTTGGCAGCGAACGTAAGAACCTCGTCTACGACTCTACAGTGAATTCCTACAAAATATCAAGATTGAAAACAAAAAAATACTGTACCCCCTCCACAATATGTCTACCCCCGATGTATATATGTCCCCCCCCAATGCATACATGCCCCCACTAAATTTGCTAGGTCAGCATGCTCTCCCACGCCTGAAGACCGCGTTATTGCATCAGTTCTTAGCAGACAGCCGACACGGGCAGACTGTTTTACTGTGAGCTTGTAATAAACTCCTTATCTAGCTGTTTGTACACGGAGTTTCTATCACCAAAGTATTGCAAGTTACATTTGGTAGCAGCGGTGTTTCGAACCATCACATTCTGACCGCCTCCTTGGATTTTTAGTGATACAGCAAGATACACGACGACTTGCATCTGCCAGCCTCGCCCCTCCTCCGTGCCTCTATACCTTGGCTGTGCTTTTCGAGTGTACCATTTTTCTCACCAGTGCTCACCTCTCCAACAACCGCACCCATACGCCTTGTTCCTGACCGCACGTGTCGCCGTCGCCGACCTACGCACCTGTTGCACCTGTTCCCAGCACCTGTTCCGGACTCATCATAGCTCCTGCCCCCACGGTGCCACTTATCACTGTCTGCCCGCTGCCTGCCCACCACCATTCTCTGCATTTGCAACTCACCAGCTCTACACCTGCCTTCTGCCGACATCTGCCTCACCACCCACCACCGGCCTCTGCCGTCGCCCGCATCTGGTCTGCATTACGGAGCCTCCTAAGACCGCCACTCCCTGCCGGTGATTCATCGCGGCATCTCTTCTCCTCTCCGCCCAGCTGTCTCTCCACCGCCGCCCCGCCCCGCCCCGCCCCGTCGCCCCACCCCGCCCCGCCCCGCCCCAGCCCAGCTACGCCCAGCCACCCTGCACGTCATACATCTCGACACTCCCGTTTCTACTGTGTAACTATAGTATATCTTTCCTTTCTATAGAGATTATCCTCGATTTTCTCTACAGATTGGTTATTGTAAATATTCCATCACATTTCCATTACCCCGTTTTCATCTTCACCTACGTTATTTATATTCCATCTCATCCTTCGCATTTTATTTAAACCATCCATGCCCGCACCTTCCTTCATTTTCACACCTATTGTATTCCATTCTCTCATTGTTATTTATACGTTTCCACCTACGTATCCATCTTCATCCTTTCATCTTCCATTGCCGCATTAAATGTCATACTTTCCACATCAACCGCTTACCACCAGCCCTCTCGACCCGGAAACATCACCTGCTCATACCCCGTCTGCCGACTCTAACACAATCACTCATTTACAAAGTGGCAAAGAGTACCACCGCCCTGTCCCTGAGACTCCCGTTTCACTTCCCGCAGAATCACTTACTACCCGTCCTACCCTCGTAAATCCAGATACCTCCTCCTCTACTCCTGCCTCTACACTCTCTTCTTCTTCCTCTACTCCTTCCCCTGTCGTTCCCTCTCCTGCCTCCCTTCATACCCCGTCTTGCTCGCCCTTAACTGCCACTACCTTCTCTCTCTCCCACACCTCTCCTGCCACCACTTCTGCACTTCCAGCCATGGCCAACCCTCCACAGTCTATCTATCTCGACGATGCCAATCGTCCCAAATTTACCGGCCAGGACCCAACTTGGTCTGTCTATGATTTCCTCAGAGAAGTCGAAACCGAAATAAATAATAGACAAATTACCGAGGAATCGCTCAAAGTAGCTTACCTCCTCGGTCGCTTGCATCACGGGAAATCAGACATCGGATCCGCGATCCGTGCAGGACATTTCGATAGCATTCGTACCTTTGCTGATTTTCGTACAGAACTCATCAGCCTTTGTTGCCAGCATTCAAATACTGCGTCTCTCATGGGATTCATTAATCTCCTAAACCTACTAGATGAGGACTTGCGCGTCCCAGCGCAATATGCCAAGCTCCGCAAAGCTGCCGCCGCCATGAAAGCAACTAGTAGCGAGATGCTCCAATTACTGGTAGGCACGAAATGGTTAGAAGACAAGAATGGCATTCCAATGCTTTCACTCACCAACTTTGCTGACTTAATTGGTTACCTCAGATTCCTTCACTGGCTTACTCCTAAACAGCGAGAGCTAGCCTTGGAAATCGGTTTCAATCCAGGAGATAAAATTATTCAGGTCACTAAAGCCATTCATGAAAGAACAGGTTCGAACTACACGCATCAGGGCACCACCCAACCCTTGGCCTCCTTAGTCTGTCACACCTCCACTACCCCAGACCAATCTCGCTCCCGTCCCACCACACGCGGCAGACCTGCCACACATCGCTCTCCTACCGCAGGTCGTGATCAATCTAGCGCCCAACGGAACAGACAATCTTCGATTCTTTGCTGGTACTGTGGTCATCCTGGACATCGAGCATCCAGTTGCGACCGTACATACAGATGTCCTCACTCCCAAACCAGACAGCGTACGCCTTCCCGCTCACGTCGTCCACACTGCAAATACCACAAATCAAGCATGACTCACACCACTGAGGAATGTCGTTACCTCAACCGCCCACAATTGGGGGAAGCGCTGCGCCTGTACCGGACCAATATCACGTAGAACCAGAAACCCAACTCCCCATCCGCCACGTAGGTCCCATAACATCCTTGGGTTTAGTCATTCTCGGAAGCAGTCATGACATACCAACGTCATTCTTCTTGGACACAGGATCTATAGTAAATCTCATCTCCAAAAATTCCTTACAAATTATTCATCGCCATCACAACTACGTCAGTTTCCTAGAACCACCAGACATTCGCCTATGTGGTGTTAATGGCTCAGAGTTTAAGGTTAAGGGAAGAGTCACCCTTGAAGTCAAACTCCACAGAGATTTGCCCCCTATCCTCATTGAATTTCATGTCACTAATGACTTGCAGTATCCTGCAGATGCCCTTATTGGTTTCTCCACCATGGCACAACATTCCATTGCATTATTACCTGCTTGTGGTAGAATAGACATTTCTGGATTCCCGGTTTCCACTATGGCATGTCCCCGTCCTGTTCTTACAATCAAATCAGTCCTTCAATTACCTCTGTCCCTATCACTACCAAAAAGTCCAACCCAGCCCAAACCACCACTATCATCATCTGAGAATACAGAGATCATTCCTTTACTGACTGCGAGCAAGGACATAAATTCCTCAATGTCTCCTGATACATCATCTCAGCCTTCGAACATGGCTCTTACATCCCCTCCCGACAACACTGTCGCTGACTCAGACATGTCTCAGTTACCTACCTCACACAGTCTGAATGATCTTCTCCAACACGCAGAGACGAAACGTGCAGTAATGAATACGTGCACAATTTTGTTACCGCATGAGTTCACCAAAGTCTCTGTTTGTGTTGCCGGTGCGAAAGACGGAGTGGATGTACTAACCCTACCTGAGACGTGTTGTGTGAATGGCTTGACTTATGAGTCAGCGTGGTGTACAGTCTTAGAGGACAGTTTATGCTACCTGTACTTGCTCAATGTCACAAATGCTCCACTAAAACTTAAAAGTGGTGTAAAGATTGGAGACTTCCTAGTATACCCAGCAGCCGTAAAGGTGTGCCAGGATTCCTCAATTCCTACTATTCAGACTGATGATACGCCAATCGGTGTATGTGCTATTAACTCTACGGGATCTGCGCCGACGCATTCACCCGATATGCTCTCACATCTCACTTGCACAGATTTCCCAGAACATTCGCCTCAACTCCTCGACCTTCTGACCTCGTACAGAAACGTGGTTGCCTTACCCGGTGAACCGATGGGTAGAACAGACCTTGTCAAACATATGATTGAACTACTCCCAGGAACTCAGCCGATTTACATACCAGCGTATCGATTGCCTCACAGCCAGAGAAAGCAAACAGATCAAATGGTACAGAACATGTTAGACCAGGACATTATTCAACCCTACCATCTGCCAACATTACCATCACCTCCCCTCTCTTGCGCATGCTCACCTTCCTCAATGACAGTGATTTCATTATAGATCAATTTTCTCTGGCCTTCAGCCGTTCATGGGTTCATCCAACAGTTGTGTTTCCCCCTGTGGTTATCGCTTTCATAGGTTTTCTACTCATCATCTGTGCAGTGCATTGTTGTGTCAGAAAAATGGACCGTCGACTCCAGGAAATCAGAGTCGCTACAGGCATAGTACGCCCTACACACGACGTAGAAACTCCCCGTACTTAGTGCCCTCGCATTCCGTGACTACCATTGCCATCTAACAATTACCCAAACTGTGACCAGCACTCTGCCTACTAGAAAATGATGGTATTTCTTTCATGCATTACTCAGTGACAGAGTATCCTACAGACAACCCACAAAAAGCAAAAAAAAAAATGAAGGAAGAACAACACTAGAACTCTCATATCTACTCCTTGTTTATCATGTATCAAACTATTATTGTGTAATTCCCATTATGTTTATATATACCTTCGACCCTTACTGGATTTGTACCTATTATTCCTTGTATATCTTATATGTATATATCCTTCTAATTCCCTCCCCTCAACATGGCCATGTCTCCCCTACTGCCCCTGTATCATACTTATCCCTTGTACGAACCTCCCCGGTCCTGCCTTACTACTATAATCACCCACCATTTAACTCCTGGTGTCAGGAGACACCATCTCAGCTACCCGTGGGAGTAGTGTACCCCCTCCACAATATGTCTACCCCCGATGTATATATGTACCCCCCCAATGCATACATGCCCCCACTAAATTTGCTAGGTCAGCATGCTCTCCCACGCCTGAAGACGGCGTTATTGCATCAGTTCTTAGCAGACAGCCGACACGGGCAGACTGTTTTACTGTGAGCTTGTAATAAACTCCTTATCTAGCTGTTTGTACACGGAGTTTCTATCACCAAAGTATTGCAAGTTACAATACCTCTCACAACCAACAACTCACAACCAGCTCCTGACAGTATTCTCTCCAACCAGCCCCCTCTGTCTCCCCGATCATCACGCTGATGTAGTGGTGAAGAGGTCACAGGACGCCTTGCAAGTAGTTTAACAAAGTACTGATACAAACAATCTTGCAATTTCTACGACGAACAAACGAACTACAACCATTTACGATCAACTACAAGTAACAACTCTACCAGTAGTCTGTATAATCTTCTACACGCAGCCTTCATCCTACAACGAGTAAATCACAAGAAAAAAGGACCGAGAATACATCAAGAACGAAAAAACAAAACAAACAAACGAAGAGTGAGATATGACTCACAACTCACAACCACCAGACCTCACCCTCCTCTCTCTGCTACATCCACCCAACCTCCACCGCTGACGCAGGAGTGAAGAGGTCAAGACGACAAAGCAAATACCAACCCATATTCACAACTCATCTTACTCACTCATCTTCACTCAAGTTACTCATCGCTACTCATTTACTCACCACAGCTACCAGTGTGGGAAGTCGACGTCACCATACGTGTGCTGAGACGACGCCAAGCCGTGTGTCTGACACCCCACAACACGTCAATCAACCCGTGAAGAACAACGCTATCACCACGTGCAACACCACTCACACCATTTCCACCACGGTAAAAATTAGTGAGTTACATAGTTACTTCATCTAAACGATACACAGTGATAGACAACACATTTTGCACAAACATATAAAACCTGCTGTATAATTACAGCTTGAATACGTATACCTACTTCAGTTATCTTCATAATTCAGTCATTCAATACTTGCACCAACAATAAATATTCTACATTGTATATATTCATTCATTTATTATAGCATTTATTTACTACCAACGAGTGTTACCATTTATACCTACATAAAATACATGTTTCATACATACAGCTATACATTATTACATCTACAAAGTGATAAAGAAAATATACCATCACAGTTACTCAGTGAGCGATCAAAAGAACTGTATTAAACATTTATTAATTAAAGCTACCTAGTGGAAACAGATAAATTAAGTTACAAGGAAAACCAGAAAAAAATAAATGGCCAACACAAATGACGTTAGCAAGAATGAACATCTTCAACACAATCGTGAAGACAATGATTTCCGCACAGTGCTGACACATATATTGCCCACGATAGGTACAAGTGAAGAACAAGTCAGTGTATGTAGTTAATACTGTATATAGTGTATATATTTTTTTTTATATAAACTAACAAAATATGGGACTATATAATATCATTTTCAGTAATATCTGTACAAGATAAACTAAACCTTAAAAAAAGGTTCCAAGGGATTTAACCAGCAATTATGCAACCATGAGCAACACCAAAAAAACGCAGACAAACGAAGAAAAACAAACTATAGAAAATCAATACATACAAAAAAAAAAAGAAAGAAAAAGAAATAGAGTAAGATCACATAACAAACAAATGAAAATAAGTGTAAGTGTTACTACAAATGCCAAAATACAACATAAACTACAAACAAAAAAGCAAATTGTTGTCTCCACAAGCTAGTGGCATGACACATCATCACTATCATCCACCGCAGCATGACCGGATTCAATG
Source organism: Coenobita brevimanus (assembly GCF_032717465.1). NCBI lineage: Eukaryota > Metazoa > Arthropoda > Malacostraca > Decapoda > Coenobitidae > Coenobita > Coenobita brevimanus. The sequence goes on from NC_137005.1 coordinate 25,875,230, forward strand.
TCAGGACTGCAATTATTACAATTATGTAACAGTTGCATTAACAAGATGTAACTTTTATGTAACTTTACAATTATGTAACAGTTGCATTAACAAGATGTAACTTTTATGTAACTTTACAATTATGTAACTACAAACAATATGTAACAATTATGTAACAGTTGCATTAACAAGATGTAACTTTTATGTAACTTTAACTACAATTATGTAACTACAAACAATATGTAACAATTATGTAACAGTTGCATTAACAAGATGTAACTTTTATGTAACTTTAACTACAATTATGTAACTACAAACAATATGTAACAATTATGTAACAGTTGCATTAACAATATGTAACTTTTATGTAACTTTAACTACAATTATAAGGCCAACACAATTATGTAACAGTTGCATTAACAAAATGTAACTACAATTATAAGGCCAACACAATTATACATTACCACAATATTATGTAACAATTCATAAAATGTTACAATTATGTATTACCACAATATTACTACAATATTATGTAAAGGCAAACAATTATACCGCAATTCTGTATTACCAGAATCATCTTACAAGTTAGGTGAAATATCAGACATTACTAAAGGGATAACTCAATATGTAATGTAATAACCTAGCAATATTACCATTGCACAATTATATGCGTATGTCTGTTATACATACACATCTTGCAAAATGTCATACAACAACCATTGCATTTATTCAAATATGTATACAACTTGTTTAAAATGTAATATTACTAGATCATTGCAATTTACTATGAATATTATATGTATACAATATTATAATCAATATTATGTACTAATAGATTAGCATATGTCAATGATGATTGCTGTTGGAGGACCTTCAGCGGCGTGGCCGAGCATATGTTAGGACTCCATATTACGATTACAAATCATAATAGATAAATACATAAATAGATAGACAGAGAGACAGATAGAAGCAGGAAGTCAGATGATGAGAAGGTATTGTGTCTGCAAGAATCGAGCAATGCTAAACATGCGTACACACTCTTAACTCAAGGAATGCTTTATAGGCACCCGACAGCGCCTCGTGACCATACACACACATACACACATACTCACACAGAGGTTTCTAGAACTTTCCAACCACAGTGTAACACACGTGACACGACCCCTGCTACACCAGAATTTAGGAAGCAGAGGGCAGAAGGAGACAGGCCATAGAACCGGCAGGTAGTAGGGAGAAGGGGTTAGCAACATGGAAGAGAGAGAGAGAGAGCGAGACAGGGAGGTAGCTAGCGGGACTCTATACTTCACTCGTGTGTGAGAGACTTTGTTAATATTTCCAAGACAAATAAAAATAGTCCCATACTATTCTTTACCTCTCCTGTCATTGTATGACAAATGGGAACGAAGATTATCTACTCACAAACTACTCCCGTATAACAACCGCTCGTCCACAAGTCTAATATATATATATATAACTAATCTACAAAACTTCATTACAAGTTTATACAAAGTCTTTTATGGATCCGCGCCAAACTGTACACATTCGTAGATCCCAACATCCTAAATATGCCTGATTTTGTTCGTCAAGATCGATGCAAAATTCACTGAAAAATTTACGAAAATGTCGATAAACGCCCTTACTTGTAACATTAAAGTGAAAAAAAAAAAAAAACTGGATCAGCACCTTTATGCGGATCCGCACCAAAATTTATTGGAGTCTATTATGGGCTAAGGCCCATTCTTCTACCAAGTTTCGTGGAAATCCTTCCAGTGGTTTTTGTGTAATATTGCTCACAAACCAACCAACCAACAAACAAACAAACGGACAGGGGTGAAAACAACCTTCTTGACGGAGGTAAAAATCAGATCTCTCTCTCTCTCTCTCTCTCTCACACACACACACACACACACACACACACACACACACACACACACACACACACACACACACACACACACACCTTCCATCACCAAAGTGTGAAACTTCATAATCCAGACAATAGAATGCATGTAAGCGGACGGACACCATTTAGATAGGGCAAACTGAAGCGAGAGACACAGACACTATCTAAACTACTAAAATTTTCGGCCATTGTTTTTTGTACGTTGTTTAAGTTTCATAGTCGGCCATAAGGAGCGCCCAGGAGGCTGAAAGTTGCGATACGGGATAGCGCAGCATGGGGAAGAACATGAGCTTGGTGGCCTTGGCCTCCAAGGCCGTTTTGAGGCCGCTACTGCATGGCGTGGAGGCCGCGATGGCCAGAACTGCCCTCGGAGGCCGAATTCGTGGTTAGCCATTGAGGTCTTTTTTTCAAAATGATCGTTAGATCTTTGCTTTTTCTATTTTTTTCTGATGCAGTAACTTGATCAAGTGTGCCCCTGTTCACATGGTGGCAACGAT
>NC_137005.1:25882608-25893781 GCF_032717465.1 Coenobita brevimanus
CATACAAGGCGTTAACGCTATGGAGATTAGAAAATAATAATAGTAGTAGTAATAATAATATTACAGTAGTAGCAGTAGTAGTAGTAGTAGTAGTAGTAGTAGTGGTAGTAGTAGTAGTAGTAGTAGTAGTAGTAGTAATAATAATAATAATAATAATAACAATAATAATAATGATAATAATAAAACCAAAATTGTTGCTGCTAAGAAAATGAACGAGGGCTTTTTAAGCTGTATGGGGTGAGAGCTTTGTATATCAGGTAGGGAGTAAGGAAGACTGCTGATCAAAAGGTAGAACAGCGTGTGCTTAGATGGTATGGCCATTTAGAGAGAATGAGTATCAACAGGATAGTGAAAAGAGAACTGGAGTACGTCAGTGAGTCTGAGTGGAGGAGGAGTGGGAGGACAAAAAGAAATAATAATATGCTAAGTAAATTTGGAAATAAGCGAGTTATGAAAGGCGAGGAATAAAAGGAGAGAAATATGTTGGTGAAGTACTGTACGTATCGAAATACACATAGCAAAGACTGCACCCCTTCTTTAACTTGGCAGTCGACGAAAAGCTATCCCACAGGAATGATGAAGCACGGTTTTGTGTGGATCGCCTGACATGTGAGGTGGAATAGGGAATTTTTGAAAGGCTTAGTTGATGAATGGATGGATGCGAAGCCCACTTCTACTAAGCACTCTACTGAATGTTCTCATAATCTCTTACTTTACTGTATCTGGATACCCCCCTCAAAATTAAGGGGGAAAGAAAACTGAGATGGTGATGATGATCATGGTGATGATGTAGATGACGATGATGATGATGATGATGATGATGGAAAGAGGGCTCAGATCATGATGATTATGATGATGGTGATGATGATGGAATGAAAGTTCAGTTGATGATGATGACGATACTGATGGAGGTGACGAAACCTCGGGTAATGATGATGATGATGGTATGAGGGCTAAGATGATGATGATGATGATGATGATGATGACGATGATGATGATGATGATGATGATGATGATGATGATGATGATGGTAAGAGGGCTAAGATGATGATGATGACGGAAAGAAGGCAAATGTGTTAATGTTGATTATGATAATGATAATGGAATGAAAGTTAAGATGATGATGATGAAGGTGATGACTATGGAAAAGGGGTTGAGATGATGCTGGTGATGATGGAAAGAGAGCTGAAATGATGACAATAATGATGACAGTGATGATAAAGGTTGAGGTATTGCTGCTGCTGCTGCTGCCTTTGATAACATTACACTATACCGTTGTAGTAATGACGATCGTGGTAAAGGACATCACTGACATATCTTTCCCTCCTCCATCCCTAGAAAAAATTGGGGCTGTCATCAGAGGAGAAAGGGGGGTGCGGGCGGCGGAGCTGGAGATCAGCATCGTGGTCGTGGGTACCTTGTTGTCACCCTACACCACGGCATTCAGGTGGGTGCATCTATCTATGTATCTGTCTGTCTATCTATCTACCTATCTATTCAGCAGTCAGATGATTGGTTAGAAATTTCCTCCGTTTAACTGTCTGTCTATCTGAATGTTTGTGTATCAATCGAACTATCAATCTACCATCTCTCTCTCTCTCTCTCTCTCTCTCTCTCTCTCTCTCTCTCTCTCTCTCTCTCTCTCTCTCTCGAATTATTACCCCATACAGCATTCACGTGAGTAACAAGCACGTTCGTTCGTGTCCTGTTTGTCACTGTTCACTCGGTCGAATACCTAGGGACCTGGATATAATATGGACAGTTGTAGTTCGTGTTCTAGGCAAAGAGTGTAACTTACCAAACCTGATCGTTCGCCTTAATGGTCTTCGTACACTCGCGACTTGTCCTCCTGTATCGTCCATGATTCACTTTTACACTCCAGGTAATCTCTCTCTCTCTCTCTCTCTCTCTCTTGGTTTTATTACTAGCGCTCGTTGCCACGCCCACACTCCTTTATTTTCAGTCCGATTGTCATGAAACTTACTATGTATGTAGTGTACCTGGGCCTGGTATTTCATCACTCTTCTACTCGAATTTCGATATACGCCTTTATAATTATATTACAACCCAAAAGTGGTGCTGGAGAGGGACACTTTCACTCGGTGTCACCGATATAACCAGGCAGTGGAGTTTTCTGGTTATACAGACGTCCCTCATCTTCCTTCCTATCCCTCAGCAGGAGAACTGTGGACTTCAGGAAAAGAGAAAATCAGCCTACAGTCCACAGTGCTCATGCATAGATGGGCATAGGACCACAGAAACAGCAACAGCCCATAGAATCACCAAAATACGGGTGCGGAACCATGATCGTCAAAAAAACGGTTCCCATAAAGAAAGTTCTGATATGGGACAAGTTCGATTCGACTGTGCCCTCTAGCCTGCTACATATGTAAGAAAGAAAGTCGATCTTGTGCTTAGCCAGAAAAGGATACTATGCCTTAAGAAAATTGTGGGAAATGTCATGTACGTGCTTGCAAACGTTGCATCTTTAATATACGAGTACATTAATGTTCAGGTGCTGGAGAGGGACGCCTTCATGTGGTGGGACTGATATAACTTTGTCGCTAAACTGCTTAATTGTACAAATTTCCCTCAACTCTCTCCGTTTTCCCCAAAAGGAGAATGGCAAACTGAATGAGAACAGCAACCTCAACCTGCATTCCACTGGGTTCACGTTCAGATGATCTGGTAACTCATACTAGTACTACGTTAACATTCTAACTACAGTATAAATCGTCCACCGTAAGTTAGGGGGGATTTCTGTATTTTTGCAGCTTATATCTCATAGATTAATGTCAGATTAAGACAACAGTGAGGTTGCATATTCCTCCCAAAACACTTCTTCGTGACTAGCACTATATTCCAGTTTTTATCTTTTGTTAGAGCTCGATATTCAAGATTGTGAGATGGAAATCTTGGGCCAAGTTAAAGTGGGCAGAGTATGCTGCAGTCCTGGAAAAGTTCCTCACCACCCACGCCTGCAGTTCTATTTCGAGTTTCTGCTCTTGATAGCTCTTTCATTCTCGCTCCTTACACCATCTTTTCATTCAGGTCATTCCCCTGGACCAGGAATCTTGTCAGTTTAGGAGAATTGCTAGCTCCTCTTCCGCAGGGATTAATTTGCAAAGTAAATCTTATTATTTAATTGCACGTTATTTATATCATGTTTATATGGACACAGAGTGCAAAAAAGGTAATTATCTAGTTTCAGTCCCTACTTTGTTATGCACTGGATCTTAAGTTTTTCCCATAGTTTTTTACGGACTTTAAGTGATTTTGACCTTCATTAACGTCGGAAGAAACTAATTTCTGGGATAGTCTCTCTCTCTCCCCTTCCCTGAACAGTCTCAGCTGAGGAACCTGTGGGAAATAGATGTTTTCGGGGGAAGGAGGATCGACGGCGAAAAACTGGTATTATTGTACGGAAATGAAGACCAAAATAGTCTGAAGCACATAAAGAACATAGGAAAAAAAAAAATGCATTGCTGTACTAACGTAACCTCATTAATGCTAATCAGGGGAAAACTCGCCATTTCTGACGGAGCTGATGCTAGAAACCGCGCGAATAGCAGCAAGAACTAAGGAGATAACATAAATTACAAACCAAGTTAGACATTAACCCACCCAGACCCCACGTTACCTAAACTCAATCCCGTGCAGCTCACCCTTAACCTATAGACTATTCAAATCATTTGTATAATAAGCCTTTTTAGCAATTAACCTACCTGGATCCCGTGTTACTAACCTTGACCCCTATTAGTTCACACCATAGATTGGGCCAACTTTATCTTAGTCTTTTGTGTAGTCACAGTCATCATCACACTAAGGGCGCAACGTTCAAGAGTAGAAAACTGTGCGAACGAAAAAAAAAAAAAAAAAAAAAAAATTGAAGCATGGGTGGTATCGTTATTTTTTTTTTTTTTCTTCAAAGCAATGAGTTAATATTCGCAGAGGAATGGTAGGACACATGATGCACTGAAGCGCCATAGCTGGTCTGATTTTATAATCCATGTAAGAGGAAGAGGGGGATCGATTTAAAAAAAAAAACTGGCTGTAGGATATCACGTGGGAAAATGCGTGACTGAGAAATGCCCAATTAATAAGAGATCGCCAATAGAGGCACTGGATGAGTAGAGTTTCTTATTGAAAAAAAAGAAAAAAAAAAGAAAAAAAGAAATTGCGGCTACGGGAAATATAATCTTAGTTTTTCTAGGGCTCTATCTCAGTTAATAGTGATTTGAGAGCACTGTCGGGGGGAGGCGGTGGCTGAATCGGTAGAGAGGCGGCCTGCAGTCCTACTGGACCCAGGATTGAATCCTGGCTGGGACAGGGAACAGTTTAAGGATCTGAATTTCATTTAAAAAAAAAAAAAAAAACTGACTTTGATGATCTACCAGATTACCCACCGACATGTCGTAAAATACCCCCGCTAATACCAATACACCAATCCTGTATGAGACAGCCCTAGCATGTATTCAACATGGATGGTGGGTGTTAGCGAAGAAGTGGTGACATGTGGAGCCATAGGAGGACCACTAGGCCTTGGGATAGGTTACTGCCCCCGAGGAATAGGCCCAGAAGCCTTTGCCCAGAGTTGGACACGTAAAAAAAAAAAAAAAAAAAAAGAGTTGTTGCTGCTATTCAGTTGTAATAGTAGAACACCCTCAAATTCACAGGGGTAATTAAGGGCATGAAACTGAATATATACCAATAAAGAAAGTATAATAATACAGTGACGTGCCAAAACATATAACTACTCTTTTTTCCACCATAGCTTTTTGCAGATTTTCTTCCTTTTTTTTTTGTCATTGAATGGTAGAAGACAATGGCATGGCTGTACAGGCCTTTCCATGTCACTTCTTCGTGACTAACGTCATATTCCAGTTTTGATTTATTGCTGCAACTAAGGATTCATGATGGAGAGGTGGCAATTTTAAACAGTGTTGGAGTAAATAAAGCATAATAAAGAACAAGTGTTATATTACTTTTACTCCAATTTGGCTTAATTTGCCATCTCTCCATCTTGACTGTTAAAAGGATTAACCTTCGAATAATGATAGTCACGAGGAGGTGCAATGGAAAGGAAACAACCGTAGCATTGTCTTTTTCCCGTTAATGAGTTACGTGGAATAAACAGCAAAAGGACGAAAGTCTGGGGCAAGTTAAAATAAAAAAAAAACTACAGTAAGCTCCCTTTTTGCACGAGAATACCTTTCTTTGTCGTATGCTGGACGGCATAGAAGGCTTCGTAATATCTCTTCTGTAGCGATTTATAAACCATATTACACCTTGATATTTTCCATTATGTATTCATATCGTTTTAATATCGACATATGGTGCATTAGTGACATGCAAGAGAATACTGATGGATATGAAAAATAAATCGATGAGGTAGTGGTGATACAAATATCGACATACTTCGCATCACTAACATACAAGAGAGTACTGAGGGGTAATATGTAGAGTAAATCAATACGGAAGATGTGTTCCGAAATCTCCAAAGCCACTCAGAATACGACCCTCCATCCTCGTTCACAGCTCTGCCTCTGCACACGCGGAGAATATACAGTCTTCCCTGCTTTAACTGCAGAATATTTATACCAACAGCTTGTTCATTTTAAGTTGGTAATGATATCCGTCCTTCAGCAGGTAAATTTACGTGGTTCAGTGGCAGAAAAGGAAATTATTACGGTGTTGCATCCTCTCCATATAACTTTTCCATGACCAGCACCATAATCTAGTGTTAAACTCTTACCATACTTCAGTATTCAAGATGGAGAGATGGCAAATTTACGCCTAGTTCAAAAGAGATTTTTTTTTTCCTTTTAATGAAACAAAATTGAGGTCGTTCTTATTAATTTCTTGCTGCATTCATAGGCTTTTCCCAGTTTAAGAAAGTTTTTTTTTAACTTGAGGAGTTAGATATAACCCCATCCCCACAAGAGATTTAGGTAAGCCTTGGTCAACAACAACAACAACAACAACAGCAGCAGCAGCAATAACAACAGCGACAGCAGCAACAACAACAGCGACAGCAACAACAACAGCAGCAGCAACAACGACAACGACAACAACAACGAGGTCTCTCATAAACTATGAAATCGTCTGATGTTGCCCTTATTACAGTGAAACTATGTCATGGTATTCAAGGATCAAGCCTATACTCTGTTTGTCCATATTTTCGTCCTTTTTGGAGCTAATTTTACAAAGCTTGATAATAAAAAAAAAAAAAAAAAAAAAACTACAGATCTACGTCCTTCCCATAGCTCTTCTTCGAGACTGGCATCATATTCTAGTGCTAATGCATTTTTACAACTGAGCATTCAAGATCTAGAGAGGTCACTTATAGGCCAGGTTGAAGTGGTATAGATAAAACTATCCAGAAACTTGACTAAAACTTCTGCCTTAACCCCTTTATTCTTATGATGGTTTTATTCATTTTTGTTGCCTTCGGGCAATTGTATTGATAGTTAGAAAAGATCTCCCTCATTAAAGGCTATGAAAGTTACTCTCCTCCTCAGATTAGTTCCCTCCAAACTTAAGCCTACAGCAGTTCCAGTCCAAACGGTTGCAGATTTTTTAATGAATGGAGGACACCTGTAATCTGGTGTATGATTTTTTTTTCTGTATATAATTTGTTTTTCCTTCCCCTGTTCATCTCTGTAAAAAATCAAACTTCTCCAGTTCGTAAAGTCTCCACCCAACTCAATAATGTCATTCGTAAGCACTGTAACAAGTATAACGTGGAAACAGATGTCCTATGATTGAAGAGGTTTCAGATTTATTTTGCATATTACAACATTGTACTCCCGTACGTTAATCATATTCTAATAAAGTCAACGTAGTTCGCACCATTTGTATAATGAGGATATAGAAGTGCCTATTAATCCATCGCACTCGTCCTTTATTTTTCCGCAGGAGTGTAGGGGTGCGGGGTTAGGCTTCTTAGACCAGATATTTAAGGCAAAGATGATGAAACCCTCGCCCCCTAGGTGTCATTATACCAGCAATAACACCAGTCACCAGTCCGAATTCCACCCGTAAGGACTAAATCCAGTTCCTTTTATGTGCACGACTCTGTGCGTAGATTCAACAACCCATTCCCTTAGGCCCAGCACTCCTTCAACGTACTACGCACTATGCACCGTAACCCACTAAATCACCAGGCATCCATCTGCTGCTTACATGGTTGCTGCTCAGCTTAGTTATTAGTTTCCTTTAAAATTAAGAGACAGTTCGACACTCAAATGTGGAGTCACCTTGCGACTGCGGTAGGCCTACTGGGTGGATGGTGGGCGTCCTCACTTACCACACAAACACCTCAAATAAATATGCTAAGGAAGAGACGTCATGAAATCCCTTCTGCCAGCAATAATACGGCCCACTACCTCCATGCTCTAGAACTATGCCTGTCTCTCACAATATTCCGACTCTCAACTCCCTCTCAGATCCGTCCCATCCATATACACACTGGACAGGCTTGGTGACATGACACACCGTGTTTCCAACCTACCATTCAGGCGGAATTCCTCACGCAGCACACCCCCATCACACCATTCAATTTCACATCTTAATATGGCTCCACTGTATCACGTTCTTGTTAATCTAATGTAACTGAAAAAAAGACGCCATGTTTTCTCTAAAGGAATGCACGTATTGGGGTTGGCCATGGTACAGATGATGATTTCTGTGGTCTGGAAGCTTAACCATGTCCCCAAACCAACTATTTACGTCATAGCAATTGCTGGAAGCTCTTGGAAAAAAGAGAATTTGAGATGTGCAATAAAAGTTGTAACAATGAGATTTTCAGGTTGGATTTTGAATCGATGTACACTCAGAAAAAAAAATCACCGAGTTACTGTGCTGGTGGTGGAATGTTTCTGAGCTTGAAAGTGATGAGAGTATGGCTAATTACTTGTAGCCACATTTCACTTTCATGGTAGTTCCTAGCAGGGTCGATGGTTGCCACCCATCTTGCAAACTTATCCCCCTTTTTACTTTTACTATGTTTTTGCTGCCGGCAGGCGATTCTCCCTAGTTGAAGAGACACCTCGATGTGAAGGGGTTAACTTCTGTAATTTGATAACGTCACTCGCACTCCGTTTGTGTTACTTTCGAATGATTACACTCACATTCGCAAAGAGAGACTGGGTATTATGGTTTGCTTGGAGAGTGTGTGTGTGTGTGAGAGAGAGAGAGAGAGAGAGAGAGAGAGAGAGAGAGAGAGAGAGAGAGAGAGAGAGAGAAAGAGAGAGAGAGAGAGAGAGAGAGAACGAAATAGTTCAAACAGTTTTTATTCGATTTTACCGAATATGGAGGAGGGGAAGAGAGACAGTCAAGGGCTCAAATCTATTTTATTTCTTTAATGCAGGGAAGAAGGAACCAAAGGCCAGAAGCCCGCAGACCGTTCCTTCCAAGAAAAGAGAGAGAGAGAATCAAGATCCTTTCATTTCGAGATGTCCGGACACACTGCGTTTGAAAGACTGGAGATCATAGGAAGCAGGAAATACAGACAGAGGTAAATAGTTCCAGAGTTGACCTGTTGCATAAATGAAGGACTGGGAGTAACGGTTAACTCTTGCATTAGAGAGTTGGACAGAAAAGGGATGAGAGTTTGTTGCTAAACGGGTGCTACGCGCCCGTCGTAGAGGTGGAGGGATGCAAGCAGACAGTTCAGAGGAGCAGTGACCATTGAAGTAGCGATAGAAAAGAGATAAAGATGCAACAGTGCGGCGAAGACACAGAGGTTGAAAGGAGCCAGTAAGAGAAGGAGAGTTAATGAGACGATAAGCCTTTGACTCCACTCTATTAAGAAGAGCTGTATGTGGGGAGAGTTAAAACCCGTGTATGAAGTCAACAACTAAACAGGGGTAAAGAAAGTACACAGTCGGCATAGCACACCTAATCTCTCGGAAGAAGATTTTACAAGAAATGTAATATGATCTTTCCAAAATTAGTCCCGAGTGAATGAAACCCCAAGCATGTTCAAGGAAGATGCAGGATTAAGCTGGATATTATTAAACATTGTGGGTACTCCTGTGGAAGATTGTGTTGGGTTGATAGGTGTAAGAACTGAGTCTTAGATATATTAAAAACAAGATTATTTTTACCCAAGTCAAAGATACGAGCCAAGTCAAACATTAGGTGTGCTATAGCCTCATCCCTTGTTTGTTGAAGTAATAGCTGAGATGGACGCGGCGGGAACCAAATGGAAAGGTGAAGGGTGGAATCATCAGCGTACGAGTGGATAGGGTTAGATGAACAGCTTAGAAGGTCATTGATGAATAAAAGGAAGAGAGTTGGTAATAGAACAGAGCCCTGAGGAACACCAGTGTTGATAGATCTAGGAGAAAAACGATGACCATCTACAACAGCGACTATAGAACGATTAGAAAGGAAGCTATAGATGCAGGCAAAGATAGAAGGATAAGAACCGTAAGAGGGCAGTTTGGAAATTAAGGGTTTAAGCCAGGCTCGATCGAAAACCTTTGAGATGTCAAGTGCAATGGCAAAGCTTTCGCCAAAGGCCCGAAAAGAGGATGACCAGGAGTCTTAAAGGTAGGTGAGAAGATTGCCAGTGGAGCGTCCCTGACGGACCCCATACTGACGATCAGAAAAAATTGTGACAGGAAAAATGCTTTAAAAGTTTTCTGTTAAGAATTGACTCAAAAACTTCTGAGACACAGGATGTTCAAGCAATCGGACGATAGTTAGAGGGTTGGGAATGGTCACCCTTCTTTGTGACTGGCTGAATGAGAGCAAACTTCCAGCAAGAAGGAAACAAAAGGTACAAGTTTGGAAGTAGACAAAGAAACTGCAAAAAGAGGTTTACCTAGGCAGGGTGTAAGCACAGAAGCACAATTCTTGAGGACAAAAGGAGGGACTCCATTAGGCCCAAATGCCCTATTAGTAGTGAGGCCTGTGATGGCAGAAAATACATCAGCTGATGAAATATTAATGTCAGCCATGAGGAAGTCAGAGAGGGGAAGTGATGGAGGAACATCACCGGAATCGTCTAAGAGTGGAATTGGGGGAGAAAGTCTGAGCGACAGAGATCTGTTTTATCAGTAGAAGAAATAGCTACAAGAACCATATCAGAGTAGAAAAGAGGAAGGAAGGATGATGAGGTAAAGTTGTTAAGGGAGAGGTTTTTGGCAAGGTCCCAGAAGGAGTGGAAAAATTCGAATTGGAGGAAGTTGAGAGCATTTAGTTTAGATGAAATTGTTTTTGGCATAGAGTGAATAACCTGAACTTAGCACAATTCCGGGCAGAAAACATAAATAAGATGTGATTCAGGGGTGGGTTGGCTCTGAGTTATACCTTTTTAGAGGCCCTCTCCTTGTTGTGGAAAGCATTAGAACAAACATGAATAAACCAAGAAGCTTTCTTTGCATTAGCCAAAGAGGATATGAGAAGAGGAATGTATGCTTCCATGCCCGAGAGAATAACCTCTGTAATGCGCAAGAGCACACTCAGATGGCTCCCAGCCATGGAAGCTATAATCTATTCATGGAAAATCAAACAAGTACTGCATGGAGGGCCTCTCCCAATCTGCAGCTCCAAAGTGCCACAATCAACGTTTCCTTGGAGGGGCCCATGCAGGCCGTACCAGAGCAACAGGACAGATTAAAAGGTGGCACAAGGTTGTAACTGGAGGAGCCCAATGGAGAGGAAAGATTAACAATGTAAGCAGAAGGATTAGTTTACAGTAAGGAAGAGATCAGGTAATGTTGGAGCACTCTCCGAGGTGGTCGAGGGATATGGGTAGGGTGCTGTAATACAAGCTGCTCTAGAACATTCCAAGGATTAGAAAAGATGTATGGCTTGTTCACCAGGTGGATCAAGTGAAAAGAAAGGAGAGGAGAGCCAAAGGTGGTGGTGAACATTTAAATCTCCTAGAATGGAGATTTCAGAGAAAAGAAAAATGAATAGAATGTGTTCTTGTCGTAGAAGTAAGACAGTCGAGGAATTTTTCAGTCAGTAGAGTTAGGGGATAAGTAAACAGCGCTGATATATTTAGTCAGAGAATGACAGGAAGGAGTCGAAGCCAGAGTGAAGAGAATTTGAAGACTCCACAGTTCAGGAACACAAGAGCAAGATAAGTTGTTGCATACATATGCACAATAATATCTTTGGCTTTGAAATGAGTATAGAGAAAGTAGGAGAGGATACA